>NC_066322.1:556397-609220 GCF_022539315.1 Serinus canaria | reverse complement strand
ACCAGGAGTGGAGCTGTGGACTGGCAACAGGAGTGGGTGGAGCCATGGACTGGCACCAGGAATAGTCAGGTAAGGGCACCAGGAACACAGCCATGGACTGGCACCAGGAATACAATCATGGAATGGCACCAGGAGTGGAGCCTTGGAATGGCACCAGGAGCACCATCATGGAATGGCACAAGGAATAGTCATGGACTGGCACCAGGAACACGATAATCAACTGTCACCAGGAGTGGAGCCATGGACTGGCATCAGGAGCACCATCATGGACTGGCACCAGGAGCACCATCATGGACTGGCACCAGGAGCACAGCCTTGGAATGGCACCAGGAATACAACCATGGAATGGCACCAGGAATACAACCATGGAAGGGCACCAGGAGTGGAGCCATGGACTGGCACCAGGAACACAATAATGGAAGGGCACCAGGAGTGGAGCCATGGACTGGCACCAGGAGCACCATCATGGACTGGCACCAGGAGTGGAGCCTTGGAATGGCACCAGGAGTACAACCATGGACTGGCACCAGGAATACCATCATGGAGTGGCACCAGGAGTGGAGCCTTGAAATGGCACCAGGAATAGTCAGGGAAGGGCACCAGGAGCACAGCCATGGACTGGCACCATGAGCACCATCATGGAATGGCACCAGGAATGCAGTCACAGAATGGCACCAGGAGTGGGTGAGAGCAGCAGCAGCAGAGGAAAAGAACTCAAAGAATCATTCAGGCTGGAAAAGCCCCCAAGACATCAAGGCCAAGCTTTCCCCAGCACTGCCAAAGCCACCACTGACCCACATCCACAGGCACCAGGTAAAGGATGGAATTTCTGGGGAGAGAGCCTTGCTCTTACCAGTTTGTTGTGGAAATGACGGGCCACTGCAGTGTCCCCTGTGCCCCAGGAGCCCTGGAGCACCACCCAGAAGTGCCACTGCAGTGTCCCCTGTGCCCCAGGAGCCCTGGAGCACCACCCAGAAGTGCCACTGCAGTGTCCCCTGTGCCCCAGGAGCACCACCCAGCCCCTCCAGAAGTGCCACTGCAGTGTCCCCTGTGCCCCAGGAGCCCTGGAGCACCACCCAGCCCCTCCAGAAGTGCCACTGCAGTGTCCCCTGTGCTCCAGGAGCCCTGGAGCACCAATCCAGCCCCTCCAGAAGTGCCACTGCAGTGTCCCCTGTGCTCCAGGAGCCCTGGCCCCAGGTGAACAGGAGCAGTCTGGGCAGCAGGGAATGGCCCAGGTGACAGCAGTGGCCCAGGTGACAGGGGACGGGGGGCTTTGCTGCCCACAGCAGCTGGGACAAGGCCTCTAGGGGAGACACAAGGCTGACATCTCATGTTTGTGACCAGTAAAGCTGCCACAGCCACTCCAAAACCAGGCACAGATCACACCCTGGTAACTGAGGTTAGCCAAGGAAAGCTGTCAGAGTGAACCAGGCAAGTTATTCACATGGCCTGGCCTGAGATTTCTCCCAAGATGGGGGGAAGAAAAACATTTCACATCACTCTGAGTGCTAGGTCAGACTCGGGCCCCAGCTGAGAGCCCCTCCCTGGCGAGGAGGTGCCAGCAGGGCAGAGCTGCTGGTGTCACCAGCCCCCAGCAGGGTCCCCAGAGCAGGGTCCCTCTGCCTGCAGCAGGAGCACCCAGCTGCCTCCTCGGGGAGCAGCTCTCGCTCCAGGGAGGCCAGGCCCCATCCGAGGACACAAGCAGGGCTTCTCCCCTCCTCACACCACTTAGAGCACCAGCACAACAGGAGGAACCAGGGAGGGCTCAGCCCAACAGGCACAGCAGCAACCAGCAGCTGCTCAGATCACCCAGAAGGAGAGCCTGCCCCTGGAGCTCGCTTGGTGACACCCAGGAGGCCACCACAGAGCCACTGTGACCGAGCCAGCAGCTCCAGCCTGCTGCTGCAGACTCTCCTCCTCCACCAGGCTGAGGCAAGAACAAATGGCAGCACTTACAGTTCACTGTGACTTTGACTTTCCTCACGTCCGGGACCGAGACGTCGTTCTCGGCGCTGCACTCGTACTCCCCAGCCTGGTCCCTGGTGATCCCATAGATGTCCAGGTACTGCCCACTCTCAAAGGGCTTGGCTGGAAGGAAACAACCACAGAGGGAAATTACGGCAGGCTGAGCACACGGCTCCTGGAGCCCAGCGTCTGCAGGGCAGCCAGGAACACTGACCCAGCTCAACTGGAACCCACTGGGAATTGTTCCAGTGACACTGACCCAGCTCAACTGGAACCCACTGGGAATTGTTCCAGTGACACTGACCCAGCTCAACTGGAACCCACTGGGAATTGTTCCAGTGACACTGACCCAGCTCAACTGGAACCCACTGGGAATTGTTCCAGTGACACTGACCCAGCTCAACTGGAACCCACTGGGAATTGTTCCAGTGACACTGACCCAGCTCAACTGGAACCCACTGGGAATTGCTCCAGTGACACTGACCCAGCTCAACTGGAACCACTGGGAATTGTTCCAGTGACACTGACCCAGCTCAACTGGAACCCACTGGGAATTGTTCCAGTGACACTGACCCAGCTCAACTGGAACCACTGGGAATTGTTCCAGTGACACTGACCCAGCTCAACTGGAACCACTGGGAATTGTTCCAGTGACACTGACCCAGCTCAACTGGAACCAATGGGAATTGTTCCAGTGACACTGACCCAGCTCAACTGGAACCCACTGGGAATTGTTCCAGTGACACTGACCCAGCTCAACTGGAACCCACTGGGAATTGTTCACAGCCAGTGACACTGACCCAGCTCAACTGGAACCCACTGGGAATTGTTCCAGTGACACTGACCCAGCTCAACTGGAACCCACTGGGAATTGTTCACAGCCAGTGACACTGACCCAGCTCAACTGGAACCCAGTGGAATTGTCCCAGAGCACTGACCCAGCTCCAGAACACTGGAACCCATCAGGAATTGTCCCAGTGACACTGACCCAGCTCCAGAACACTGGAACCCACTGGAATTGTCCCAGAGCACTGACCCAGCTCCAGAACACTGGAACCCATCTGGAATTGTCCCAGTGCACTGACCCAGCTCCAGAACACTGGAACCCATCAGGAATTGTCCCAGAGCACTGACCCAGCTCCAGAACACTGGAACCCACTGGAATTGTCCCAGAGCACTGACCCAGCTCCAGAACACTGGAACCCACTGGAATTGTCCCAGAGCACATCTGTCCCCACCTGACACGGGCACAGGCCCTTCCCCAGCCCTCCCCTGCCGTTCCCACCTGGCAGGGAGTGTTGGGTGTCCCTCAGCTGGAGCTGCTCCCTGCTCCCAGCTGTGCTCCCAGCCTCTCCATGGCCAATTAACGGGTTTGGGCTCCTCACAAGGCGCTCACCACATCACAAACCCCAAAAAAGTTCAGTGCCATCATTCCTGCAGCACAGCCTCTCACGGCAGCCACCACAGGTGCTGGGAATTATAGGTCTGAGGGTTTAAAAGCCTTGCTGGAAGTGTTTTCCCAGCCTGAAAGCCTTTAATTGGCCGTTAATAACTGTGCCTTTGGGAGCTCTGGGAAAAGCTCACCGGGGCAGTGGGGACAAGGCAGAGCTGTCATGTGGTGCCATCAGGGGGGGAATTATTGGTGCATCTGCACCAGCCTGGGCTTGGCTGGCTCTGGAAAGAGGGGAAGGCATCGGGCTGGCTCTGATAATTGAAGCTCTGACATCTCTCCTGAGATCCACGCTCTGCTCATTCCAAGTGCAACATTTCTCAGGTAAAAGCAAATGGGTGTCTGTGGGAATAAGCTCAGCCTGCATTAAAAACTCTCATTTTCATTGCATTCTATGAGTTATTAATGAGTTCATCTGCCTTTATTGAAAAGCAAGAAACGTTTCCCATTTATCATAAAATTGTCAAAAAGAGAAAGATCCTGCTCGTTTCTCTGCCATGCTTTTGGGCAGTTTGGGTTTGTATCTCACTAAGATTTTGATCTCACTCTCGTCCCTCAGTTCCTTCACAAAGCCCCAGTTATTTGACCCTCTTGGCTGGAGTATTCTCCTCCTGGCAGGCGTGTTTTAAAGAGAATTCTTTAAAGGATTTCAAGAAGGCCTGAGGATTTCTAGGAATGCCTTTAATTGTTCCTGAAGGGATGCTCCAAGGTCTGCAATGGCCCTTTCTGAGGAGGGTCCCTCGGAAGGCCCCAGCTGCAGGGCAGTGTCACCTCACCCAGAGCAATGGCTCTGGCCCTGGATGTCCCTGAGCTGGAGCTGATACCAAACCCCCCGAGGCTGGTAGACAAGTCCTGTCCAAAAGAAAAGGCCAAAGCCCCCATAATGAGCCCAGAGGAGGTGGCCTTTTCCAGGCAGAGCTGTGGTTTGGGGGTGATTCCATTGCTGATCCAAAGGCAAAGGGAGGAATCCCACCCAGCCGTGTCCGTGGGTGCTCTGCTGCCTTTAAGCTGTTAATTATCCCCGTGTTTGATAGCGGGCACCGCTGATTTAATGACAAGCCGTGCCTTCAGCAGCTGAACAATCCCTCCAGGATAACCAGCGGGCCATGAAATTCTTATCAAATCCTCATAAAAACCCTCAGCTCCCTGAGAGGCTGCAGGAGGAGTGACCCAGCCAGGCCACCAGCAGTGCCCCGTGAATGTCACTGCTCTCAGGAAGGGCTGGTGGCCGTGCCAAGGCCACCTGAGCCATCCCACGCCCCAGGGAGGGCAGGGTTTGGGTGTTTTCCAGGGAACACTGCTCATCCCTGCCTCCAGCTGAGCAGAGCTTCCTCCACAGGAGCTGGGGCTGCCCCTGGACCCCTGGCAGTGCCCCAGGCCAGGCTGGACAGGGCTTGGAGCTCCCTGGGACAGTGGGAGGTGTCCCTGCCATGCCCCTGGGTGGGCTCTGAGGTCCCAGCCCAAACCATTCCAGGATTTCTGACCCAGGAGGGAAGTCTGGGATCCTTCCCAGGAGGTGGTGAACGCTGGAGCATCCCTGGGAGGGGAGGGGAGGCAGGGGCAGAGCAGCTCTGTTGAGATAAGGCACGAAATGATGACACAGACACTGTTGCTCTCGAGGGGAACAAAAAGAGGGGACTTTTATTTTCTGACTCCAACATTTATAGTTTTCCAAAGGTGACAGTGGATTGGAGGGTGACAGTGCCACCTCTCCAATGCCACTGGACAGACCAAGGGTCCATTAATTCTCTCTACCTTCATGAAAGAATGCAAAACATAGGTTATTTACAGAATTGTGTGTGAGAAAGTTTGTTGAGAGAATATAAACATCAGAAGGCTTTACAAAGTTTTACAAAATTAGGGCGACACAGCTCCTCTCTGCCAGGGATCAGAGTGCACAATTGCTCTGCTCTGGGGGGAGCTGGGGGGGAGCCACAGCCACCTCCTCCCCAGCAGTACCTGCTCCCTGCCTGGGAGTTAGCAGGAGAAAAGAAACAAGCCAGAAACTTCTAGCTAAAACTTCCAGCTTTGAAGCCATCTGTAAGCAGGAGAGGGAGCGCTTGGAGAGCTCGCCCTTTGCACCCAGGCAAAGCCCTGGAAATCCCGTAATAAATCCTGTCAGCTGAGGATTTGCAGCCTGGAAATGCAGGTTTGGAGCACTGGCACTCCAGCAGAGCCCTTCTCCTCCCTGTCAGGGGCAGGGGGGCCCAGGCTCTGACAGGGCTGCCTCGCCTCCAGCTGCGTTTGCTGCTCGGGATTTAGGGAGGCTTTGCTCAATCCCTCCTTGTTTCTCCCTCAAAGAACAGCAGTGCTCTGCAGAGGTGGGCAGGATGAACACCGAGGTGCCACGGACCTGCCTGGCATTCCACGTGGGAAAATCTCAGTTTATCCACCGTGTCTGGAGCCCTGCTCCTCCACATGCAGGCCCATCCCTACAGCCTCTCACCCCCCTGCTCTGGGAAAACTGCTGCCCAGGAGTGATGGAGAGAAATCCGTGAGAAAAAGGAAAGAGAGCAGGGAGGAACTGGAAAATATGAAACTGGAAGTAGCCAGGGATCCCAGAATCCTGGAACGCTCTGGGTGGGAAGGGATCTCAAACCCCATTTCATTGCCCTGCTCCATGGCAGGGACACCTCCCACTGTGCCAGGTGCTCCCAGCCCCAGTGTCCAGGGCACTGCCAGGGATCCAGGGGCAGCCCAGGCTGCTCTGGGCACTCAGGGCCTCAAAGGGAACAATTCCATCCCAGGGTCTGACCCTCCTTCACCCTCACTCCACTGTCCCTGTCTCCCTGAGCATCCTTCCTTCCCCAGCTCGGGAAGCTCTCCTTGGGAAACTTCTGCCAAAAGCAAAGTGGAGAAGCATTTCGATGCACAGCACCTGAGTTTCGGCAGGTTTACCAGGAGATTTCTGAGTGTCAGGCGGTGCTGCTGCCCGCAGAGCTTTGCCCAGGCAGGGCTGGAGCCGGGCGGGGTCCCTGGCAGAGCTCCATCCTTGAGCATTCCGCCCTCATTCCCAAACTATCGATGCTGCACTTTGCTGGGAAATGTCAGAACAAAATAAGTAATACCTGCAATTTATTCGGGTGACATTTCCACAATACAGATTCGGAGATTACAACCCGCGGCCCGACGCTGTTGCGCTGAGTGGGGAGATTTGCCGGATTTACATAATGGGGCCGTGTAATGAATATTTATAGAAGGTGAGCATTTACATAATGACTGCAAGTTAAACATGCACAATAAAGATTCCGGGCCAATAATTTACGGACTAAGTTTAAAAATCACCTTGAAATGCATTTTATTTTTATTCCTACGAAGGGTTCAATTTATCTCTTGTTCAGAAAAATTGAATCCGACCTCATGCGAGTCGAGGCTGTGTTGATGTAAATCATGATCATATCCTGGAATTAGTCTACATTGAGTCATTTGTATTCAGAGATTTCAGTTCCTTATCTTTTAGCAGCAGCTTTGACAAACAATTTGAGAATATTCTAAATATGCTTGGTTAATATAATTTAGTGCTGGATGGGAGATGCGCTGCCTGCCCGGGAGCCTCATTAGTGCCGCTGGGAATTACAGCCAGAACGGGCAGGAATTAGCGAGTGCAGATGAGGCTGAGGCAGGAGGGAGGAGAGGAGCTGCAGACAGAATACCAACACCACGAGGCTCTCAGCTCTCTGCCTCTCCTGCCCTGGTGGGGCTGGCTGGGCTGTGGCACCCCTGTGCCAGTGTGCCCTGGGCACTGAGCCTCCTGCTGCCCCGGGCTGGGGCACAGCACGGCCCCTGCCAGCTCTCCTCGCCACCTTTCTCTCCACAGAGAAAAGCAGGGCACGGTTCTTCCCAAGGATTCCTGGGATTCACGTTGCCTGGGCCTCGGAGAAAGGGAAAACACAATTCCCATCCTTGCTGTGCCTGTGCTGTGCCCCAGTAGGATGCAATATGGAGATTGTTTATCCAGAGTGAGGGTGTTTTGTTTCCTTGGCCTGTCAGGACTGTCACTGACAGCCACCAGGTTCTGGGCAGTGTGAGCAGAGTGAGGGCTTGGCAGATCCAGCTGGGATTAAGTGCATATGGTACAGCATAATAAAGGAATTAATTAACCTTCTGATGCCCATGGAGTCTCCTCACCATGCTCTCCCCTTCGCCAGAGTCACCTGTGATTCACAGCAAGCACTGGGCTTGCTCCCTTCACCCTGGACAGGGTTTCTGAGCAGGAGCCCTTTGGAGCCTGTGCTCTCCTGGGAATCCCCAGGGCACAGAATCCCAGATCCCAGGGATGGAAGTGTCCAGGGTGGGGCTGGATGGATGGCACTTGGAGCAAGGAACACATCCAGGGGGTCACTGGAGGCCCTCCTGGCTCCCTGCATTAATTCCCAGAGATCCATTTGGGCTGGGAAGTGCCTCTGAGCCCCTGGATCAGCGCTGGCCGTGTCCCCAGGGGCCACCTCTGCATTTTGCCTGAACTCCAGATGAGGATGCCCTGCCTCCCCTCAGCCCTGCTGCAGCCCCAGTGCCATAACTCTCCTTTCCCCTCCTCCCTCTCCAGGAACGTCACCCCAGCTCCTTCCTGCAGCCACTCAAACGCTTTAAGCCATTAATCCAAAGTATCACCAGGGCTCCCAATAAAATTTTATTTGACATTTAGTTAAAATCCATTTTCTGCTACAACTGAATTTTTCCTCTAGCCCCTTGATGGACACTTGAGGCCGAATTCATTGTCATTGTTTTAAAGGTTAAAAGTGAGGGTTTTTTTCCCAGATCTTGCTTTGTAAAGCCAACTGTTCCTCAGGATGATGAGAGGCTGTGGCAGCCACGGAGCCCTTCTGCTCTGTAATCACAGGATTGAAACAGGCTGGGGAGCAGAGCAGCCCCCCTCTGCAAAGCCAGCTCTGGCTGCAGAGCCCAGAGGCAGTGCCAGTGCCTGGGACAGAGCTGGGGGGCACAGAGTGCTCATTTACAGAGCAGGGATCACCCCAGAGCCCCAGAGCCAGAGGCAGTGCCAGTGCCTGGGACAGAGCTGGGGGGCACAGAGTGCTCATTTCCAGAGCAGGAATCTCCCCAGAGGCAGTGCCAGTGTCTGGGACAGAGCTGGGGGGCACAGAGTGCTCATTTCCAGAGCAGGGATCTCCCCAGAGCCCCAGAGGCAGTGCCTGGGACAGAGCTGGGGGGCACAGAGTGCTCATTTCCAGAGCAGGGATCTCCCCAGAGGCAGTGCCAGTGCCTGGGACAGAGCTGGGGGCACAGAGTGCTCATTTCCAGAGCAGGGATCTCCCCAGAGGCAGTGCCAGTGTCTGGGACAGAGCTGGGGGGCACAGAGTGCTCATTTCCAGAGCAGGGATCACCCCAGAGCCCCAGAGGCAGTGCCAGTGTTTGGGACAGAGCTGGGGGGCACAGAGTGCTCATTTCCAGAGCAGTGATATCCCCAGAGGCAGTGCCAGTGTCTGGGACAGAGCTGGGGGCACAGAGTGCTCATTTCCAGAGCAGGGATCTCCCCAGGGCCCTGCTTTGCTCACAGGGATTGGTTGCAGGGCCCTGCATGGGCCAGAACCTTTCCTTTCAGTGTGCTTTGAGGAGCCAGAGGGATGCATGGAGATACCAAACAGCAGGGATGCTTTCTGGGGCCATTTTGTTCACAATGTTTTATCACATCATTTAATTCATTCAGCGAAACCATTCTGACAAACTGTACCATGGAGTGATGGTTCAGAGGTGAGGAATCCTGGAATACCCTGAGGGAGGGAGGGACCCACCAGGATCATAACCCCAAAAATCCCACCCTGAAGCCGGGGAAGAAATGGCAGCAAGCTAAACCTACTGCACGGCCTGTTCCTGTGTTTAACTCACATTTCCCATTTCTAGGAGCCCCTTGTGCTCCTCATTCCATCCCAGCCTGGATTTTAGCTGGAATGGGTTGATCCATGACTGTGATTACAGCACATGCAGGGACCCATATCCACGTTCAGGGCTCTCTCTCCTCATTCCTGCTGAAGTCTGAGCTCTCACATTGCCCTGCCTTGGTGCTCAGCTCTGAACTCCACAGAAATGTCAGCAAGGTCTCCTCAGAGCTCAGGCACACTCTCAATCCTTCTCCAGCCCAGAGCCAAGGACACCACTGCAGCTCCAGCCCCAAAAGTGCAAACAGGGAATGGAGGGAGCAGCCTGGGAGGGTGGGACTGCAGAACCTGGAGAGGGATTGGACACTGAACCCAGCATGGAAAGGGAGCAGAGCTGATAAAAGGGTGAGAATCCTGACCCAGGGTCCATGCTGGGCTCGTGTGCCCAAGGTGCATCCTGTGATTTCCTTCCAATGAATCCCCACTTTATTGCTGTGGCTCTGCTCCAGGAGCCTCCCAGGGCACCAGCCCAGCCCTCCCTGCCCAGATCTCCCTCGGGGCACACGGGGGTGGCACAGCCCTGGCACTGCTGCCCCTGTGCCCAGCCCTGCTCCAGGAGCCTCCCAGGGCACCAGCCCAGCCCTCCCTGCCCAGATCTCCCACGGGGCACACGGGGGTGGCACAGCCCTGGCACTTCTGCCCCTGTGCCCAGCTCTGCTCCAGGAGCCTCCCAGGGCACCAGCCCAGCCCTCCCTGCCCAGATCTCCCACGGGGCACACGGGGGTGGCACAGCCCTGGCACTGCTGCCCCTGTGCCCAGCCCTGCTCCAGGAGCCTCCCAGGGCACCAGCCCAGCCCTCCCTGCCCAGATCTCCCTCGGGGCACACGGGGGTGGCACAGCCCTGGCACTGCTGCCCCTGTGCCCAGCCCTGCTCCAGGACCTCCCAGGGCACCAGCCCAGCCCTCCCTGCCCAGATCTCCCACGGGGCACACGGGGGTGGCACAGCCCTGGCACTGCTGCCCCTGTGCCCAGCCCTGCTCCAGGAGCCTCCCAGGGTACCAGCCCAGCCCTCCCTGCCCAGATCTCCCTCGGGGCACACGGGGGTGGCACAGCCCTGGCGCTGCTGCCCCTGTGCCCGGGCACTCACCGGAGGGGGAGATGTGTCTCCAGGAGATGGAGGGCTCTGGTTTCCCCGTGGCCAGGCACACCAGGGTGACGTTGCTGCCCTCGTTCACCACGATGTCGCTGGAGATCCGGAATATCTTGGGAGAGACTGCAACGAGAGGGACAGGGCTGTCAGGGGGCTGGGGGCACAGCAGGGACACAGCACACACACTGGCACTGCAGAACCTCCCCTGGAGCTCAGCCCTGGCTCCAAACCCCCGACCAAAAGCAGCAATCTGCTGTGTGCCTGCAGAGCAGGAGCTGCAGGAGGGCTCCTGGAAGACGGATGCTCCTGCTGGAGGGAAGGCTGGGCTCGCTCCTGGCACTTTGCAAAGGAGACAAAATTGGGTTTTCCTGGTACTTTTAAAAATTAATGATGCTGTTCCAGCCGCTCTGTGTGCACCTGGAGAATCTGATCCGCTCACAGAGAGAACTCAACCACATTTATTTTGTTGTTTCCTCCTGTCTTTCCTCCTATTCCAAGGCAGGAGGAAACAACCGAAGTGTTTGAAGTGTCCGAAGTGTCTGAAGATGGACACTACAGACACTTCGGCCTGAAGTGTCCATCAAGGGACTAGAGGAAAAATTCTGCCTATTCCACAACAACAAAATAAACTCCCCTCAGCCAAGTGCCTGCCCAGCTGGGGCTGTTCTCCCCCTGGTCTTGCCGTGTCCCAGCCCCAGTGCCCTGCCTGACCCCTGGCTGTGCCTGTACATCCCCTCGGGGCTGGAAATCAGGAGAGGAGCTGGGTGTGGGGCATCTCCCCTCCTGCCCTGCCCTGCCCTGCCCTGTCCTGAGCAGGCTCTGCCAGGAGCTGGGGCCAAGCTGGGCATTCTCACTGCCAGAGCCTCTGCAGGTGTGAGCAAAGCCCCCGACACTCTGCAGGGCATTTGTGCTAGCAGAGAAACCCTGTCCTCAGGGAGAGCTGGGGGCAAGGTAATCCCAGCTCCCCTGCTCCAGAATCCCAAACACCTTCAGGATCTGGGGTTTTTGGGCTGCAGATTTTGGGGGTTTTGGCTGCAAATCAGCTCCCAGAGCTGATTTGGTGTTTTTCCCACTTCCCTAAGGAGGCACAGGGGGAGAGGGAGAGCCCGGGCTGCCAGACAGGCACAAACCCTGCCCAGGCTTGGCTGGAGCCACAAAGACCTGACCCACAAGAACTGTGCAGGCTTTTGCTGCATTCTGGGGCTTCCCACCAGGAACTTTCCAGTCTTCCTGAGGGCAGATTGGAGCTGTGACACGGTAGAAGGTGGAGAATTTTCCAGAGTGCAGATTAGGTGATTTCCTCTTAAGTAGGAGCTTTGTTCCATTCCTAATGGACTGGGCTCTCCTTTAATCTGGGCTTTACAGGGAGGAAATTAAATCAAAGCTCGTTGGAGATGTCTGTGAGTCTGGTTACAATGACACTGAGCAGGTCACAGCACTGATGCATTTCCAGAATGGAATTAGGAAAGGAATGAATCTGCGAGGTCCATTAATTAAAACAACCTCCAAATAAGCAGAGAGCTGCAGAGTGTAATCCTGTCAAATGACAGAAGTGATACAGTCTGATCTGGGGCTGATGGCAAAGCCTGCATGTTGTTATTGGCAGTGATTTCCCAGGAACATCGTCCTGCCAGGGACAGAAATTGGCTCCCACAGCATTTCTGGAGCCTCACAGTTTGAGACAAATCAGGATTTCTGCTGTATCAGTATGCTGCTAATTTTTCTGCTATTTACTGGCTGACAGGGATCATTACATTCAGATCACTAAAATCTCTGGAATTTATTAATTATGCCCCAAATACACGTGCAGCATCACAATGGAATGCTAATATTTATTAGGAATTAAAAAATGTTTGTTTTGCGTCCGTATTTCTTCCCACACCTCCAAAGGCTCCGGTCTAGGAGCAGATTTGGCATCTAAGATCTGCTCTGCTGAGCCTGGAGTGCGCATTAAACCCATCACAGAGCTGCTCCCCACTTCAGCAGCTCCTGCCTCCCACCCAGATCACGTGGAGCTGTGAAGGTCAGGGGAAAAATTAAATAAAGCAGCAAATAAACATTTATTCAGAAAATGGATTAACAGAAGGCCAGAGAAATGAGATAATAAACAAGGAGGAAAGAGGAATTCAACTCCCAAGTAAATTTGGCACGGGGGTCCAGCGTGGAGAGTGCTTTGTGGAAGTCTGGCTTTGCCTTTTTTAATGTTAAATTAAAACATCAATTTAATGTTAATGGTTTCAAGTGAACCCTTCCCTTTTTGCGCAATGTTTTTAATCTAAACCTTTTTTAATCTAAACCTTCCCTTCTGGGACAGGTGTGTGACCAAAGGCTGGGGAGCAGCTGCAGGGGGAAAACTGAGAGAAGCAGGGATGAAAACTGAGGCAGGGGGAAAACTGAGAGAAGCAGGGATGTTGAGCTGTGGGAAAAGAGGGCTCAGGAGGGACCTGAGCTCACCTGGCTCCAGGATTTACAGGATTAAATAGGTGGAGACCCCTTCTGATGGAGCCCGGGGTGCTGGGAGGGGGGGGAGCTGTTTGTCAGGGACGGGACTCAGGAGGTGCTGGCTGGGCTGACAGCCCCCACAATTCCACAATTCATTCCACAATTCCTCAATTAATTCCACAATTCATCCCACAGTTCCCCAATGAATTCCCCAGTGAATCCCACTATGAAGTCCACTATGAATTCCACAATTCATTCCACAGTTCCCCAATGAATTCCACTATGAATTCCCCAATGAATTCCACAATTCATTCCACAATTCATTCCAGAGATCCCAAATGAATTCCCCAATGAATTCCACAATTCATTCCAGAGTTCCTCAATGAATTCCACAATGAATTCCACAGTGAATTCCGCAATTAATTCCTCTATGAATTCCACAATGAATTCCACAATTCCCCAATGAATTCCACAATGAATTCCACAATGAATTCCACGATGAATTCCACAATGAATTCCACAATGAATTCCACGATGAATTCCACAATGAATTCCACAGTTCCCCAATGAATTCCACAATGAATTCCACTATGAATTCCCCAATGAATTCCACAATTCATTCCACAGTTCCCCAATAAATTCCACAATGAATTCCCCAATGAATTCCACAATTCCACAGTTCCCCAATGAATTCCCCAATGAATTCCACAATTCCACAATTCCCCAATGAATTCCACAATTCATTTCAGAGTTCCACAATGAATTCCACAGTGAATTCCACAATTAATTCCTCTATGAATTCCACAATTCCCTAATGAATTCCACAATTCATTCCACAATTAATTCCACAGTTCCCCAATGAATTCCACAATTCATTCCAGAGTTCCCCAATGAATTCCACAATGAATTCCACAATTCCACAGTTCCACAATGAATTCCACAATGAATTCCTCTATGAATTCCTCTATGAATTCCACAATTCCCCAATCAATTCCCCAATGAATTCCACAATTCCACAGTTCCACAATGAATTCCTCTATGAATTCCACAATGAATTCCACTATGAATTCCACTATGAGTTCCACAATTCCCCAATGAATTCCACAATGAATTCCAGAGTTCCCCAATGAATTCCACAATGAATTCCACAATTCCCCAATGAATTCCACAATTCCACAGTTCCACAATGAATTCCTCTATAAATTCCACAATTCCCCAATGAATTCCACAATTCATTCCAGAGTTCCCCAATGAATTCCACAATGAATTCCTCTATGAATTCCACAATTCCCCAGTGGATTCCCCCATCAGTTCCACAATCAATTCCCTCCAGCAGCCCATCCTGGGCAGCAGCAGGAGCTGCCCAGGCCCTGGGGGTGACTGTCCCCTCCCTGGCTGAGCCCCCAGGGCTGCAGGGACACCCTGGGGACCCTCCTGGGCTGAGCTGCCTGCTGGAGGGGCTGGAAGCAGCAGGGGAGCCCTGGGTCCCTCTGAGGGACAGGATAAATTGGTTTTCCCAGCGTGGGGAATGGCTGGGAATCACTGCCAGGACGCAGGAAACAGATTCTTGCTCTTCTTTTTATGGCTTGGGCATAATAATTGGTTTTTAGGAGAAATCCATGGAAAAATTACACTGTGCCTATGAGGGTGATTAAGCTCCTTTGCCACTGACTGAGGATCCTCAGCCTTCCCTGCCCCAAACCCCCCTGCCTGCCTCGGGGGCTCAGGGATTTCAGCCTGGCAGGAAAACCCGAAATTCCTGTTCTTTCCTTCTCCTGTTCTTCCCATTGTGATCGGAAGGACAAAGCAACTTGTGCCTGGAAAAGCACACACACAGCCAGAACAGTCAGACCATGGAAATATGGGATCATTAGGGCTGGAAAAGAGCTCTAGGGACATCGTGTCCAACCGTCATTTTGAGGGGGGGAAAAGGGGGAAAACACAACAGGCAATCAAAGGAAAGGTTCAAGGAAAAACCCAAGCCCAGAGCAGGATGCAATGGAATAGTTAAATATCGTTAAAATGGCTCAAAATGTTGGATGGCAGAGAATCCCCCCAAGGCTGGGCTGTGCCAGGCTCACTCTGTCAGGTGAAAATCCTGCAAAATCCAGAACTGCCATCAAGGAGCTGCCTGGGGGCTCCCAGAGACAGGAAACCACTGCAGGGGTGAAACCTGCCCGGATTTCACCAAAGGCTCCAAACTATTTGTGGGATGAAATCCCAGAATGGGCTGGGCTGGAAGGGAGCTGAAATCCCACCCAGTGCCACCCCTGCCATGGCAGGGACACCTCCCACTGTCCCAGGCTGTCCCAGTGTCCAGCCTGGCCTTGGGCACTGCCAGGGATCCAGGGGCAGCCCCAGCTGCTCTGGGAATTCCATCCCAGCCCTGCCCACCCTGCCAGGAACGATTCCCAATTCCCAATTCCCAATTCCCAATCTCCCATCCATCCCTGCCCTCTGGCACTGGGAGCCATTCCCTGGGTCCTGTCCCTCCATGCCCTGGTAAAATAAATCCTCCCCCTGCCTGGCAAACCCAGGCACTGTTTCCATCCTGGAAACAGCACTGATCCCCTGAACACTGACTGCCACACCCCAAATCCCTGGTTTTAAATAAAACCAGCCCTGAACATCTCCAAGAATTATTTCCAGCAAACTCCTTTGTGTGGTTGCACATCTTGCCTGCCAAGCATCGACCACAACAACAGATAACTGTGCTTTGGCCAGTTACATTTTTTATCAATACCTACTGAAAACTGCTCTGGTTTTTTATATTTTTTTATATTTTTTTTCATTTCGTACTCAGATGAGCTCAATATTTACAGAGCAGGGAAGCGCCCCCACCAGAAACACCCGTTCCAGAGGGTGTTGAGCTCAGGTTTGAATCAGGAGAGCTTTTCCAGCAGGAGCCCCAGCCCGTGCTGGCAGCAGCCCTCCCCTCTGGCAGTCACCAGCGGGGACAGCTCCCGGCCCCTCGGCTTTGCAGCTCCATGATTAGTTCCTCCAGGCACTGTGATTGAAGAGCCTTGCCTAAAGGTCTCCACCTCCTCCTAATTAAACACAATTTGTCTCAAACACAGCAGCTTTGGCAAAGTGGGGCTGAGGAAATAAATGATGGGTGGGCTGGGAAGAGAAATGGTTTCATCTCCAGCCTTCATTTATTTCCAACTCCTGCCAGCGCCGAGGCGGGACACAAGGTCTCACTAAAGTGGCATTCCCTGAGTCTGGGAGGAATCCTCTCCCTCCTGGAGATCCTGGCAGTGACCAGCATCTCTGCAAATTCCTGGGGCACGCCGCTGTTCAGAACTCTGTCCTCACCTGAGCTCAGCTCAGCCGAGACCAGGGCAGGAATGATCCTGCCTGGGAATTCTGTGCCACTGGATCTCACTGGGGGGAGAGCTGAGTCTGTGCCTTGGGGCTCTCCACCCTCCCTCCTGCCAGGGACTTCACCTGTCCCACTGGGACACTCCTGGGATGTTCACCTGTCCCACTGGGACACTCCTGGGATGTTCACCTGTCCCAGTGGGACACTCCTGGGACGCTCACCTGTCCTACTGGGACACTCTGGGATGCTCACCTGTCCCACTGGGACACTCCTGGGACGCTCACCTGTCCCACTGGGACACTCCTGGGATGTTCACCTGTCCCAATGGGACACTCCTGGGATGTTCACCTGTCCCAGTGGGACACTCCTGGGATGTTCACCTGTCCCAGTGGGACACTCCTGGGATGTTCACCTGTCCCACTGGGACACTCCTGGGATGCTCACCTGTCCCACTGGGACACTCCTGGGATGTTCACCGGTCCCACTGGGACACTCCTGGGATGTTCACCTGTCCCAATGGGACACTCCTGGGATGTTCACCTGTCCCAGTGGGACACTCCTGGGCAGGTCACCTGTCCCAGTGGGACACTCCTGGGCAGGTCACCTGTCCCAGTGGGACACTCCTGGGACGCTCACCTGTCCCAGTGGGACACTCCTGGGATGTTCACCTGTCCCACTGGGACACTCCTGGGATGTTCACCTGTCCCACTGGGACACTGCTGGGTGTTCACCTGTCCCAATGGGACACTCCTGGGACGCTCACCTGTCCCAGTGGGACACTCCTGGGTGTTCACCTGTCCCAGTGGGACACTGCTGGACCACAGAGCACGAGGAGCAGGAGGTGCAGCTCAGCTTTTCCCACTCCCTGGAAAAGCTTTCAGACACTCCCCGAGCTCCTTCCAGCGAGCAACACTCTGCAATCAAAGCTCTGCCAACTGCTTAATCATGGAAATGGAGCCAAAAAGTTATAAAGGGCAAAAGTAATGATAAAAAAAGCAACCTCCTGGTGGCTGGAGCCAAATCCCTCCCAGCTGGGCACTGATTGCTGGCTGAGCAGGGCCCCATTGCTGGGGCTCATTAATGCCCAGGGCTGGGACAGGGCTCTGGAGAAGCAGGGATGGCTTTCCAGCCAGCACCAGCAAAGAGGGGAGGCTGTGAGCTGTGTCTGGGCTCTGGAGAAGCAGGGATGGCTTTCCAGCCAGCAGCAAGGGGGGGAGGCTGTGAGCTGTGCCCTGGGCTCTGGAGAAGCAGGGCGCTTTCCAGCCAGCACCAGCAAAGAGGGGAGGCTGTGAGCTGTGTCCTGGGCCCTGGAGGAGCAGGGATGGCTTTCCAGCCTGCAGCAAGGGGGGGGAGGCTGTGAGCTGTGTCTGGGCCCTGGAGAAGCAGGGATGGCTTTCCAGCCAGCAGCAAAGAGGGGAGGCTGTGAGTTGTGCCCTGGGCTCTGGAGGAGCAGGGATGGCTTTCCAGCCAGCACCAGCAAAGAGGGGAGGCTGTGAGTTGTGTCCTGGGCTCTGGAGAGGCAGGGATGGCTTTCCAGCCAGCACCAGCAAAGAGGGGAGGCTGTGAGCTGTGTCCTGGGCTCTGGAGAAGCAGGGATGGCTTTCCAGCCTGCAGCAAAGAGGGGAGGCTGTGAGCTGTGTCCTGGGCTCTGGAGAAGCAGGGATGGCTTTCCAGCCTGCACCAGCAAAGAGGGGAGGCTGTGAGTTGTGCCCTGGGCTCTGGAGGAGCAGGGATGGCTTTCCAGCCAGCAGCAGAGAGGGGAGGCTGTGAGCTGTGTCTGGGCTCTGGAGAAGCAGGGATGGCTTTCCAGCCTGCACCAGCAAAGAGGGGAGGCTGTGAGCTGTGTCCTGGGCTCTGGAGAGGCAGGGATGGCTTTCCAGCCAGCAGCAAAGAGGGGAGGCTGTGAGTTGTGTCTGGGCCCTGGAGAAGCAGGGATGGCTTTCCAGCCTGCAGCAGAGAGGGGAGGCTGTGAGCTGTGTCCTGGGCTCCGGCACAGGCTGCCCAGAGAAGCTCTGGCTGCCCCTGGAATGCCTAAGGCCAGGTTAGATGGAGCTGGAGAGGAATGGTCATAACTGTGATAATAATCAAAGGCTGAAATAATACAGGGTTTTATCTGGTAACACCAGTGCTGCCCTGGACTCATTTCATAGCCTCACTAGGGTGAGACAGGAAGAGAAGGGTTTGCCCAGGGTGAGAAAGGGACAGCTGGGTGGGACAGGATGCACGTTGGTCAGTTAAACAGAGCCTGGATAAATCTGAATAAACCAGTCTGAACATCCCCAAAAGCTCCTGGTCCCAGGAAGCTCCTGAAGGTCTCTGTGATTAGGGAGCTGCAGAGTGAGGGAGGCCAATGAAACACCAGCAAACCCCATAAATACCCCAGCAAACCCCATAAATACCCCAGCACACAGACCCCAGCAAACCCCATAAATACCCCAGCAAACCCCATAAATACCCCAGCACACAGATCCCAGCAAACCCCATAAATATCCCAGCAAACCCCATAATATCCCAGCACACAGACCCCAGCAAACCCCATAATATCCCAGCACACAGACCCCAGCCAACACCTCCACCCTGCCCAGGCTGCCAAAACCAGCCCCAGCCCTTCCCTCCTCGTGGGCCAGCACCCCCAGGCCACACTGGCCCTGCTCCTCCAGGAGGTGTCCAAAAGCTGCTGTAATTCCATAAGGACACACACATTATCCCCTCAAAACCCCACTGCTCCCCTTTCCAGCCCAACCTAAATCCCACAAGGTTCGATTTCCAGCCAGCAGCGAGAGCACCGCTGTTTGCTCAGCCAGAAAAGCAATAAAATGTAATAATTCAAAATAAACTCGGATTCCCCTTCCTTTATCCTCGCAGACAAAGGAGGAGCTGCACCCAGGGTGTGCTGGCTGCTGGAAGGGTGCGCAAGCCTGGAGTCAGAAAACCACGGATTTATGGAATATCCTGGGTTGGAGGGACCCCCGTGGATGATCAGTCCCAGCCCTGGCCCTGCAGAGACACCCCAAGGATCCCACCCTGTGCCCCTGGAGCTCTGGCACTGCCCAGCACCCTCTGGGGGAAGAACCTTTCCCCAAAATCCGACCTAAACCTCCCCTGGCCCAGCCCCAGCCGCCCCTGTCCCTGTCCCAGGGGCTGGAATTTGTACACTCAAACAGGGATGAACAAATTTTAAGCACAAATCCCAACGTGGGCAAAGGGATTTTCAGTGAAGGATTCCTGCCACACAAGAAGTGCCAAGAAAAGAGTTCTAGACTGGAAAATTAGAGGTAAAACCTCATCACTGCTTCTTACAGGCAAAATGAGAATATTAGAGGGTTGTGACAGGTAAACAGTGATATACCTGTTGCTGCTCACGCTGTCACAGGAACTAAATGAAAGAGCTGTAATGATTTGAGATGATTTCTTGTAACTCTGCATTTTTCCTCTTGGAGAACTCTGCAGGTTCAGTCTCTCTCCAGCGAGCCTGAATGACAGATTTACATCGTATTCCCAAGATAGTTATTAAAATAATTTCCCTTGACAGTTCTCTGGCTGCATCACTCCCCCTTCTCTGTATCCCAACCATATGGCTCTGCTTACTTCCCACTTGAGCGCTGTGCTCTGATGGGAAAAGCAGCTCCTGGTCCTTTCCTCTCAGCCCCAGCTCTCTCTAGAGCACAGCCCCACAGAACATTCCCAAAGGGACCCCCAGGGGCCACTGACTGCAATCCTCAGGGAATTCCACCACGGAGCTGCTGCAGGGCTGGAGCCCCTCTGGAGCCAGGCTGGGACACCTGGGGGGGCTCACCTGGAGAGGAGAAGGATCCAGGGAGAGCTCAGAGCCCCTGGCAGGGCCTGGAGGGGCTCCAGGAGAGCTGGAGAGGGACTGGGGACAAGGATGGAGGGACAGGACCCAGGGAATGGCTCCCACTGCCAGAGAGCAGGGATGGATGGGATATTGGGAATTGGGAATTGTTCCCTGGGAGGGTGGGAAGGGGTTGGATGGAATTCCCAGAGCAGCTGTGGCTGCCCTGGATCCCTGGCAGTGCCCAAGGCCAGGCTGGAGCAGCCTGGGACAGTGGGAGGTGTCCCTGCCATGGCAGGGGTGGCACTGGGTGGCTTTGAGGACTTTCTAAGCCATCTCAGAGTCACTGAGAGCAGCAGAGCCCCGAGCCTGCCCGGGCAGTTACTGATGGTCCTTCCCCCAGTGATATTTGGAGCACCTGTGCACACACCTTGCAGCCCTTTGGTCTGGCTGTGACCAATTTTTGGGCAGGCAAGGCAGGGCCAGCTGAGTTTGCCTCAGCCCAGCGTGGGGATGTGGCTGCTCTCTTGTCAGCTGTCACCAACATAGTTTATGAGAAATCCTTTACTTGGGATTTTTTCCTCTCCTGAGAGCTGAGAGGCCTCAGAACAAACTAAACAATTCTTATCTGCTGCTGTGGAATGCAACGGGGAGAAATCTGTGATTGGCCCCGTCAGACTGTTTGCAATTAAGAGCCTATCCCAATTCACCTGTTCGGCCCGTCTCGGGCTGAGAAGACTTCAGTTTACACATTCTTTCTACTCTTAGCTTAGCCTTGTAGTGAAACCTTTCTCTTTATTCTTTTAGTATAGTTTTTATATCTTATATATCATATAATAATAAATCAAGCCTTCTGATGCATGGAGTCAACTGTCTCGTCTCTTCCCTCATCCTGGGACCCCAGAAAACCATGTAAGAGTCAGCCTCCCCTGAGAGGGAGCTTAGGCCAAGCTTTGTTGGGCCAGCACTAAATGAGAGAGACTCAGTCAGCCCCCGTTGCCATGGGATGGTTGATGAGGTGATGGCTCTGCCTGTCCTGAGCACAAACACATCCTGAGCAGGTTTCCACTCCTCCCTCAGTCCAAGGGAGGACAGGCTTCTTCCCTGGATTCAGTCAGTGCATACAAATGTGTTCAGTATTTATTTTTGCTCTCAGTACAAAGCCTAGAAATTAGTAATGATTATCTAACACTGAAACCTGGAATTGCTTTCCACATTATTAATTCCTCCTCTCGAGCTGCGGCAGCGCTGCCCCATCCCACGGAAACGCGTGGGGAGTGGTGTGATTTAATCTTCCTGACACTGCAGTGACATGGGGACCGCTGGGATTAATGGCGATTAATGGCTTATTAATATTCATATTCCACAGACAGTCAGCCCCGAGTTGGCCTGCTGCCTGCCCGCAGCTCGGGGTGCCTGGCCAGGGACAGGGCTCAGAGCTCTGCCCTTATTTCCCAGCAGGAAAAGGCGCTGGGTTCAGGCTCTTCCCCAGCCCAGCCCTGAGATGCCGGTGGGATGGCTCCGTGCCGGGAAAGCGGCGCTTCCCAGGGCATTGGGTGGCTAAAGCCCGGAAAATCGGGATTTTAGCAGCCCGGTGGAGGGGGAGGGATATGGGGTTTGGCTGTTTGTCTCTGCTCCCACACATGCCCAGGATGGTTTGGCAGGCTGGGCCTCAAAAGATGAGTCTGGACTCCAGGGTTTTTCTGTCTTCAGAATTGTTTATTATATCTTATCTGTAAAGTCCCTTCTCTGCCCGACTGGGATCTGACCAGCATGGCAGCCAAAGGCACTCTGACCACCCCCAAGGCGGGCACATCTTTTATAACAAAAACTACGGATATCATATTTACCTTTTATCCCCAATTCCTGTCACCCTCGTCACCCAGTGCACCCTCACCTCAGACCAATCCCCAAGTGCCAACACCACAGCAGGAGATGGATGACAAGAAGAAGAAAGAAGAGCCCTGTGACACGCCCTGATTCCTCCATCTTGTCTCCACAACCCCCCTGTACCCAAACCCCAAAATCTGTAATTTACCCTATAATTGTGTCTTCCCTTCACCATTCACACCCGGGTAATTCCCACAGGTTCCATCTCCTCATACATCGGTGGCACATCCCTAGATGGATCAAAATCCATCCACCAAGTGCTTTTGCCAGCATTCCAAGGCCCCTGAGCCCCCCAGGGGTTCTCTGGGTAGCTCTGGACATCAGGAGGGATGGGCTGAGTTCCCACAGAGGGAGAACTGCATCTCCCTGGCAGGGCACTGGAGTGACACTGGCCAGGAGAAAACCATCCCTGATTAGCAGAGAATTGTCCAGCCTGGAATGGCAGCGGTGGGCCCAGCTCCTGTCCCCTGCTCGGGTGACAGCCCCAGCCCGATGGCACAAACCCGTGTAGGGGAAACGGGCACAGAGCCTGCCCGCTGCCCCTGGGAATCACCGGGTACAAATCACCGGGTACAAATCACAGGGCACAAATCCCCAGGTGTAAATCACAGGGTATAAATCACCGGGTACAAATCACCGGGTGTAAATTACAGGGTACAAATCACCGGGCACAAATCACCAGGTGTAAATCACCAGGCACAAATCCCCGGGTGTAAATTACAGGGTATAAATCACCGGGTATAAATCACCGGGCACAAATCACTGGGTGTAAATTACACGGTACAAATCACTGGGTGTAAATCCCCGGGTGTAAATCAACGGGTGTAAATAACCGGGTGTAAATCCCCGGGTACAAATCACCGGGTGTAAATCACCGGGTACAAATTACAGGGTGTAAATCACAGGGTACAAATCATCGGGTGTAAATCACCAGGTGTAAATCACAGGGTGTAAATCACAGGGTACAAATCCCCGGGTATAAATCATAGAGTATAAATCACCGGGTACAAATCACCGGATGTAAATCACCGGGTACAAATCACCGGGTGTAAATTACAGGGTATTAATCACAGGGTGTAAATTACAGGGTACAAATCACCGGGTACAAATCACCACGTACAAGTTACGAGGTACAAATCACCGGGTATAAATCACCGTGTGTAAATCCCCGGGTGTAAATCCCTGGGTATGAATGACCCTGTCCTTGGGGGCTCCAGTAACGAGGGACAAATCAAATCTGTCCGATCTGCACTGGCACCCTGAGGGGCTGCTGGGCTGAGCACTCCAAACCCTGCTCCATTAGGGGCTCAGTGCCCAGCTAATGCCCCTGGTTCATTAGGGGCTCAGTGCCCAGCTCTCGGTGCCCAGCTAATGACCCTGCTCCATTAGGGGCTCAGTGCCCAGCTAATGACCCTGGTTCATTAGGGGCTCGGTGCCCAGCTTAATGACCCTGCTCCATTAGGGGCTCGGTGCCCAGTTAATGACCCTGGTTCATTAGGGGCTCAGTGCCCAGCTAATGACCCTGCTCCATTAGGGGCTCGGTGCCCAGCTAATGACCCTGGTTCATTAGGGGCTCAGTGGCCAGCTAATGACCCTGCTCCATTAGGGGCTGGTGCCCAGCTAATGACCCTGCTCCATTAGGGGCTCGGTGCCCAGCTAATGACCCTGGTTCATTAGGGGCTCAGTGCCCAGCTAATGCCCCTGGTTCATTAGGGGCTGGTGCCCAGCTAATGACCCTGCTCCATTAGGGGCTCAGTGCCCAGCTAATGACCCTGGTTCATTAGGGGCTCAGTGCCCAGCTAATGACCCTGGTTCATTAGGGGCTCGGTGCCCAGCTAATGACCCTGGTTCATTAGGGGCTCGGTGCCCAGCTAATGACCCTGGTTCATTAGGGGCTGAGTGCCCAGCTAATGACCCTGGTTCATTAGGGGCTCAGTGCCCAGCTAATGCCCCTGGTTCATTAGGGGCTCAGTGCCCAGCTAGTGACCCTGCCCTGGTCCTGCAGAGCAGCTCTGTCCCTTGGAGGGGAGAGCGACACCAGGGTTTTCTCTATGCCAGGGGGCACCCTGAAATTAATAAATTAATATATAAATAAATAAAAGCTCTGTTCTCTGTGCCGGGGCACTGTAGCCTGGGCACCCAGAATCTAATAATATTAAATAAATAAACAAATAAATAAATAAATAAATAAATATCTCTATTCTCTGTGCCAGGGCATCACTGCCTCAACACCCAGAAACTAATAATAATTAATTTATTAATTAAAAAAATAAAAATCTCTGTTCTCTCTGCTGGGGCTCCAAAGCCTGGGCACCCAGGAATGAATAATATTAAATAAATAAATAAGTAAATAAGTAAAAAAGTAAATAAGTAAATAAGTAAATAATTATCTCTCTTCTCTGTGCCGGGGCATCATGGCCTCAACACCCACAAATTAATAAATTAATAAACATCAAACAATCAAATAAATAAAATCACAATTCTCTGTGCCAGGGCACCACGGCCTGGGCAGCCAGAAATTAGTCAATCAATGAATGAATAAATAAATTAATAAAAATCTCTATTCTCTCTGCCGGGGCATCACGGCCTTGACACTCACAAATTAATAAATGAATGAATAAATAAAATCTCAATTCTCTGTGCTGGGGCACCATGGCCTGGGCACCGAGAAATTAATAAATGAATGAATAAATAAACAAATAAATAGAATCTCTATTCTCTGTGCTGGGGCATCTCAGCCTCAGCACCCAGACATGAACAAATGAATAAATAAAATCCCCATCAGTTCATGGTAATTGGAAGTTAAAAGCACTCAGCCCATTCTGGGGGGCAGCATTCCCCTGGGACACAGTGACAGGATGCCAGGAGCCTCGGTGGAACTGGTTCAACTGCACCTCGTGCCCTCTGCACAGGAATTCCACCGGGAATTCCACAGATCCCACACGGATTTGGGCTGGGAGAGAGCCCAGAGCCCACCCAGTGCCACCCTGCCATGGCAGGGACACCTCCCACTGTCCCAGCCCCAGTGCCCAGCCTGGCCTTGGGCACTGCCAGGGATCCAGGGGCAGCCCCAGCTGCTCTGGGACTTCCATCCCAGCCCCTCCCCACCCAGGGAAGGGATGTCACAATCACATCGTTCCCAAAAAATCCCCCCAAATAAGAAAGGCAGTGAAAACACGTCTGTGAGGAAGTGGAAGCCACTCAGCACATACACAGCGATTTCCACAGGATCTCAGGGATGTCAGGATGTGTGCTGGAGGCTGTTTCCCACGCCCAGAGTGAGCAGGAGCAGCTTGCTTCCATGAATCAATGGGAGCCTTGAGCAGGAATGATTTCTTGCTCCAAGGGCTCTGGGTACCTGTGCTGAGCAGGAAATGATTTGCCACAGCTCCCAAACCCCACACCTGGGCCGGGGAGAGCTCAGTCAGAGATTGCTGTTATCACATCCAGCCACTGGGGAATATTTATGGGCAAAATATTTGGGCGTGCTAACTACATCCCATTCAGTGGGAGCACAAAACAAAGGCTCTGCTTTGAAGTGTTTGGAACAGAAAGACTTTAAACCAACCCTTTCACTGTGTAATGGAACGCTTGTGTTAATTATAATTCCTTTTGCCAGGATCTGCTTTGCATAACAAAGCTAATCTGCCAACTATTAAGGAAATTTCCCCATTTTCTCTTAGAGATGATAGAAGGGGAAATAATATCATATTTTAAATGGAAAGTGGGGATGATTAAAATTTCAGTCTCAATAAAATAAGAACATTTCTGAATCCTAGAGACAACAAAACAAGTAATCCATGGGGGTCAACAGAATCACGCACTTACAATTCTCTACTTGAGCCTTTGGTATTACAAAGCTTTTTATAAGTAAGCAATTTTTAGCTGTTTATTCTGCTCCCTGTAATGTCTTCAGCACGGCTGGCCTTGAGGCAGGTTTGGAATCAGAGGCTTAGGAACACTCTGGTTTTATCCAGCTCCTGAAGTGCCTCTTTATCCATTCAAATCTGCACACTCACATTCAAGTTCACGTCCCTCTCGTGAGATTCCTGTTTAATCCTTCCCTTATAAATGAACATATTAACCTGAAGGGAGAAATGTTTAAAACATCGGGTGGGGAAAAAAAAAAAGATAAAAAAAGAAAAAAAAAAGGAAAAAAAAGGGGGGAAAAAGGGGAAAAAAAAGAAAAAAAGGGGGAAAAAAAAGGGAAAAAAAGGGAAAAAAAGGGAAAAAAAAGGGAAAAAAAGGGAAAAAAAGGGAAAAAAAAGGGAAAAAAAGAAAAAAAAGGAAAAAAAGGGAAAAAAAGGGAAAAGAAAAAGGGAAAAAAAAGGGAAAAAAAAAGGGAAAAAAAGGGAAAAAAACAAAAAAAGGGAAAAAAAAAAAAGGGAAAAAAAGGGAAAAAAGGGAAAAAAAAGGGGAAAAAAAAGAAAAAAAGGGGAAAAAAGGGAAAAAAAAAAGGGAAAAAAAGGGAAAAAAAAAGGGAAATAAAGGATGCCAAAACCAACAGTAAAAGAGGAGACTGTGCATGCATCTCCTTGAGCACAGCATTCAAAACTCACCCGTGGGGCTGTGCCGTGCTGCCTGCACCAATTCCCGAGCTTTTATCTGAATTGCTGGGATAAAAGACCTGTGCTAGGTGGGTGTAATAGGAGCTGGAGTCCCATCATGGGATTGCATTACAGATCAGTGCTGGGTGGTTTGATTTTGCTGTCGTTTCCTCGTCTGGAGCTAAAGATCTTGTGCTGTTTATTGTGCTGGTTCCTGCCCCACTGGTGACACCGTGCAGGAAATGGAGCCCCAGTAATTTCAGTGCCAGGCTTGCTTTGTGTGGCTCCTGTGAGGAAACTCCTCAGAGCATCTCCCTGCAAGGTCTGCTCCTAGAAACAGCACGGAATGTTCCAGGGCTGGCACTAAAGGAAACAGCATCAGTCTCAGGAACCCAGCAAGAGGCAGAGAAAATCAGGGAGTCACGGGGTCCTTCAGGCTGGAAAGCCCTCCCAGACCATGGAGTCCAGCTGCTCCTTGCACTGCCAAGGGCACCCGACCACGTCCCCAAGGGCCACACGCACACAGCGCTGAAACCCCTCCTGGCACGGGCACTCAGCCCTGCCTGGGCAGCTGTGCCAGGGCTGGGCAGCCCTTCCTGCCAGGCAGAACTGCTCCTGATGGCCAGCTTCTGGGGCTGGGAATGCGGGGTGTGGCTGGGCTGTGTGTTCCATCTTCGCCTGTCACAGCTGGGGCAGTTCTCTCTGTTCATGGGGCAATTTTCTTTATCTCTCCCACAGCCAACCCTCCATTCAGGAGATCTCCTCTGTTCATGGGCCATTAATTATTAATTATCTTCTGTTCATGGGCCATTAATTATTAATTCTCTGCTGTCCGTGGCCACTGAGTGTCCCTGCAGGGCTGATCCAATTCCAGCATCCCATGGGGAGATGCTCTGCCCAGGGGAGGAGCCAAGCATTCCTACCTGGATCCAATCTGAGGTGCTGGGAACAGCCCAGCAGCCTTTGCCCACTGCATTCCCAGAGGAGCAGCTTTCTGCTGCCCTGCATTCCCAGAGGGAGAGCAGGCCCATCTCCAGCAGCCCTGGAGCTGCAGAGGAAAACTCCCCCTTGGGCAGGATCCCTGCTTCCAGCAGAGCCACAGCTGGCACTGCAGGAGGGCTGAGCCCCCCTGGGATGGGACTGTGCCACCACCCTGAGCCCCCTGGGATGGGACTGTGCCACCACCCTGAGCCCCCTGGGGATGGGACTGTGCCACCACCCTGGGATGGGACTGTGCCACCACCCTGAGCCCCCCTGGGATGGGACTGTGCCACCACCCTGAGCCCCCCTGGGATGGGACTGTGCCACCACCCTGACCCACAGGGCTCAGCTCCTGCTCTCTCTCTGCCAGGGGTTTGTTTTGTATTGCTGCATTTTCATTTGATTTTTAATTTTCCTGGTAAAGAACTGTTATTCCTGTTCCCACATCTTTGCCTGAGAGCCCCTTAATTTCAGAATTACAGTAATTTGGAGGGAGGGGGTTTCCATTTGCCATTTCAGGGGAGGCTCCTGCCCTCCTTAGCAGACACCTGGCTTTTCAAACCAGGACACCAACCCAAACCTGCCCTGGCCCAGCCTGGGGCCCTTTCCCCCTGTCCTGTCCCTGTTCCCTGGGCTCGGAGCCTGTCTCCTCCTGTGTCCCTGCACCCCTGCCAGGGAAGAGAGCCATGGGATTTGCTGCCCTGGAATCTTTGGGTGGACAACTGAAGTTTTCTTCACACCTCTAGGAAAGCTGTACAATCAAAGATCCTCTCCTTCAAATGGAGATTTTCCAGGCAGGAAACATTCAATCCCAGTCCTTTAAAGCTGCCTGTCAAACTCCTCACAGTTCAATCCTACGGGATGAAGCTGCCACTTCACTTCTCAGTTGTTTTTTCAGTCGTCTCCAGAAGTTTTCCTAAATTAGCTCCATACATTCTTTTTAAAGACAGGCATTTGGTTCTGCTCCTTCCAACTGGTGGATTTGGCTGCTTGCAAATATCAGATATTGTCACCATCCTCCCTTCACCCTTCCTTAGGCTGCGGAATGGAGATGAAGCCGTGGGGGTTTGGGAATAAGGAGTGTGAGCAGAACACGAGGGAACGCTCCTGGTGGGGGGAGTGTGAGGAGGGGAGCTGAGCCACAGCCACCCCCACCCCTGGTGCCTCTCCAGAGCCACAAACCAACCTCAGAGCACTGAACATTTTCCTTCTCTGAGTTCCCAGATCATCAATCCAAGGAGATTTGGGAATAAGGAGTGTGAGCAGAACACGAGGGAACGCTCCTGGCGTGGGGGAGTGTGAGGAGGGGAGCTGAGCCACAGCTCTCCAGAGCCACAAACTCAGCACAGAGCACTGAACATTTTCCTTCTCTGAGTTCCCAGATCATCAATCCAAGGAGATTTGGGAATAAGGAGTGTGAGCAGAACAAGAGGGAACGCTCCTGGTGGGGGGAGTGTGAGGAGGGGAGACTTGGAGATTTTGGAACCTCATCTGGGGGAAATCTGTGGGTTTGCTCCTCCTCAGCAAGACTTCATTGAGTATTAAATGTTTAGATTTAAATCCAGGACATTCCAGACCATCAGGAGGGATGGTTTTCAGATCCTCTTTGCAGTCTGGGGGTGAGGAACAGGGTGCTCTGAGGAAGGGCTGCAGAGATCATGTCCAATGTTCTCCAGAGCCATTTAATTCCCTGTGGTATCACCTCTCCAAGCAAAAGCTGCACTTTCAAACAGGGGTGCCCTTATTTCCCCATCGACTGACGGGCTGGAGCTAAGGAAGAGGGAGTAGCAGAAATCCAGTGGGAAAACTGGGATAAATCCCAGCAGTCAGGGAGTTCAGGGATGGGCAGCACAGCTCAGGGGAGCTCTCCCTGCTGGCTCAGGGTGCAGAGCTCCAGCAGCCCTGGATGAGGATGAGGAGGCAGTGACAGCAGGATGATTACTGCCCCAGGGCAGCCCCAGTACCTCTCCTGGGGAAGGACATTCCCAGAGAGTGGTGGAGCCCTGAGCCAGCACAGTGGGCACCACCCTGGAGAGGGCCCTGAACCCAATGTTACAGCTTCCATTCCCCACCAGTCCCTTCCAAAACAAACTTCTGGGGAAGTGTTCCAATGGGAGTGCCCCTGGATGAACAACTGTCCTCTGAAAAAGGCTGTACCAATTTAAAACAGCCCAACAGGTGCTGGTGGCACCAAGCCCTGAGGGTGGTTCCGCTGTGACACCATCCTGCAGCAATTCCCTCCTGGCAAAGCAGCAGATTTCACCTGGATCCCACCAGAGCCCCGGGGGCACAGAGCAGGCCCAGCCACCACTCCTGGCTCATTCCCACCCTTCCCACAACTCCATAACCCCTGTCCTTCAGAATGCTTTGGGATCCTTCCCAGCTGGCTGGCTCTGTTCCACTGAGGGAGGTGGATTGTTCTTTTCTTTATCCTAAGCATTTTTTTGGGGGGATGGTTTATGTTTTACCTTTATCCCATATTTTTTCCTCCTCCTGCGCCTGGCATTGCCAGTTAACACAAGAAGCTCCTGAAAAAGCCCTTGGACCCTGCTGAAGGCACCTTTAGCCAGACTCTCATGGGTCACCAGCCATGGCACTGCACTCAGTTCACTGGAACAGCACCAGTCCCCCTGGGGCCCGGGAGGAAACCATCCCTTTGTGCCCACTGTGCCCTGCCTGCAGATTCCAGAGGGTGGAGAGCTCAGCCTGGCATTGCAAACCCGGCTGCAGCCGTGACTAGAGCACCTCCGAGGCGGCAGAACGATGAGTTCCAGATGGGAGCAGCCCTGCTCTGTAAAATGAGTGGAGCCACAGGGGCTAGATCCTCAGCCGGATAGGATAGCTGGTTCCCTTGGTTCCCTGAAGGGTAAGTGCCCCAGGCAAGCGGCCCAAGGGCCAACACCTCAGCCCTCTGGAGGCTGGGGTGCCCTAGCCCAGACAGCACACAGCCGAGACCCCCAGCAAGCTCAGTGATTTCAGCTCTTAGTGAAAGTCAGCTCTTTTGTGTCACCGACATGTTTTATGAAAAATCCTTTACTTAGGATTTTTTCCTCTCCTGAGAGCTGAGAGGCCTCAGGAACAAACTGTAAACAATTCTTATCAGCTGCTGTGGAATGCAACAGAGAAAATCTGTGATTGGCCTCCTCATGCTGTTTGCAATTAGGAGCCTATCACAGTTCACCTGTCCAGCGTCTCGGGCTGGGAGATTACATTCCTTTTCTGTTCTTAGCATAGCTTAGCAGTGGAATCCTTTTCTCTATTCTGTTAGTATAGTTTTTATATCTTATATATCATATAATAATAAATCAAGCCTTCTGATACATGGAGCCAACTGTCTCGTCTCGTCCCTCATCCTGAGACCCCTCTAAACGAGGTAACACTTTTGTGATTTCAGCTCTTAGTGAAAGTCAGCTCTTTTGTGATTCCAGCTCTCAGCTTGCTGTAGGGGCTGCGGCTGGCCGTGGCTCCTGGAAGGCAGACGGAATGAGAGAGGAGAAGGCGGCTCAGAGCGTTCCACGATGTTTATTCTGAGGGTCTCACTAAGGGTCTTGAAGCTGCTCTATTAAGGAAAATGGGCCCAGAGGGCCTCTTTTATAGGGTTAGGGAGGATTGAAAACTGACCAATTGTAAGGGTTAGGGAAACCAGCCTGTGGGGGCACAGAGAGATAAGGAGGACCAGAGTGAGGACTCCTGGTACAATTCCTGTAACTCAGCAAATTCCTATCTCTAAAATCCCTCCACGGAGCCGTAGCCAGCCCTGCGTCTGCTACAGTGCTCCAGCCCCGATCAAACACCCTGGTTCCATCCCTGCCAGCCAGCTCACCTCCCAGCCCAACCCTTCCGGAGTGTTCCTTCCCACCCGAGCGTGGCAGAGCGGGAGGAACACTCAGACATTTCAGAGAGAGAGCCCCCGCAGCCCCGGAGGGAGGGACACGTGTGGGAGGAATTCAGGGGATGGATGAGGAGCTCAGATCCCGGGGAGAGCGCTGGGATCAGTCACTGCTGGCTCCCTAAAGGCAGGGGAGCGGGAGGCAATGCAGGGCCAGGGTGCTGCTGGTGGCACGGGGACAGACACCCTTCGGGGGGGGGTCACACAGCTGAAAACAAAAACATTTCCCCCCAGAAATGCTTCTCCAAGTCTTTTCCTCCCTGTGCTGAGCAGGGACAAGACGATAACGGCGGCTGGCACCAGCAAGTTAATTTTATAAAGGAAACTGACACCCTGCTCGAGCGCCGGCAATTTAAAAGAGTAATGGATTGTCAGTTTTAGCTGGGAAGTGGTTGCTAGATGATTTTAAAGTCTTTTGCATATTTATTTTGTCCCACTTTAAATAAATTTGGGGAAGATTTATCTCGTTAGCTTCAAATGCAAGTCCCTCTTGGCCCGGCTGAGGAAACAAATTAGACTTTGCAAACATTGCAAAGACTAAATCAATACATTAATATTTAGGGGACATTAAGGGGGTTTATTAAACAGAAAAAGGGCCTAGAGTATTACTTTGGGAACATTATACATGTTTAAATAAAAACCCGAGGTTGTGGTTCCTGAGTGAATCTATAAAAGGCATTTCCATGGATAACTGAATTATTTACAGCTCCGTGTCGGGAGCAGATTCCTGCAGGGTGAGGGAGCTGGGAGGGCAACACGGAGTTGGGCTGGGGCTGGGGCTGCCCTGCTGGGCTGGCCTGGGTGAGGAGGAGCTGCCAGGGGAGGCTGGCAGCACGGTTTGTGTCCCTGGCTGCCTGGGCTGGGCCTCTGGCACTGCTGGGAGCAGGCTGCGGTGGGGTGGGCATGGCAGAGAGCACAAGGGAGGGCAGCAGGCACGGGGGCACCTGGGGATGGGGCTGGGACTGGCACCTGGGCAGTGACCTGTGCCAGCTGTGCCCAGCGTCCACACCTGGCCCCAAAAGCCCTGGGATTCGTTTGGGGCTTGGTTCCCTCTGAGTCCTGTTCTGTGTCCCTGTGTGCCTTTTGGGGCTGGGGTCCCTCTGAGCCCTGCTGTGTCCCGTGTCCCTGTTTGGGGCTGGGGTCCCTCTGAGCCCTGCCCTGTGTCCCTGCTGTCCCTTTTGGGGCTGGGGTCCCTCTGAGCCCTCTGTGCTGCTGTCCCTTTTGGGGCTGGGGTCCCTCTGAGCCCTGCTCTGTGTCCCTTTTGGGGCTGGGGTCCCTCTGAGCCCTGCCCTGTGTCCCTGCTGTCCCTGTTTGGGGCTGGGGTCCCTCTGAGCACTGCCCTGTGTCCCTTTTGGGGCTGGGGTCCCTCTGAGCCCTGCCCTGTGTCCCTGCTGTCCCTTTTGGGGCTGGGGTCCCTCTGAGCACTGCCCTGTGTCCCTGCTGTCCCAAACTCCCCTGGCCCCACCGTGCCCAGGGCAGGAGGGACAGGGACACTGGGGCTGTCCCCCAGCCCCGACCCCTCCCAGGGACACTGGCCGGGGTGGCTGCAGCCCGTGGCACACTGAAGGGAAAACAGCTCGGAGGGGCAGTTCTGGCTTTGGCAGAGTAAAAGTCAGAGTGGAGCTGGCAGAAAGCACAACCTTTGGGAGAAAAATGGGGAGCAGCAGAGAGTGGCCAGGGGAAATTCGGGTTTTTGCCTTGCTGTGACAGACATCTGGTTTTTAAATCATCTGCAGCTCGTGACTTTGCAGATCCAGCATCTGGCACTGAGGGAGATCGAGTGGATTACAAACTGCTGCCATTGAAACTTTCAATTAACTATTTCAGAATTCTCACTTCTTTTTAATAAGGCCACTGAAATTGAGTTCACCTGGTTATCTTCCTCTCTTTCATGTGGTTTTCCTTCAGAGATGTGAATGTGGGCTGAAGACACAAGTTCTGTTTTCTTTTTCACCAAACACCTCAGTGAATTTCCCTGCTTCGAAAGGGAGTGACTGCAGCGAGCAGCACTGACCAAGCCCGTCCCTGCCGGTGTCCTCCAGGAGCTGTGCTGGCTTTGGGGCAGGGATCTGGGAGCCAAACCCCCCCTCAGCTCTGCAGGGATCCCTGTGGGCAGTGGGCAAAGCCCCTGGGTCGGGGGGTTCTCGGTGGGGCAGGGCAGGGGCTCCTGGGACACCCCCAGGGATGGGGATCCAGCCCTCCCTGGGCAGTGCCAGTGCCTGAGCCCCTTTCCATGGGGAAATTCCTGCTGTGCCCACCCTGAGCTGCCCTGGCCCAGCCTGAGCCCTTCCCTCTGCTCCTGTCCCTGTCCCTGTGTCCCTGCATGTGCCCCAGCCCGAGCCTGAGCGTCCTGAGCCCTCTCACCAGGGTCCCAAAAATGACCCCACGATATTTTAGTAAAGCACCCCCGCCGAGCTCAGAGCTCCAGCCCAACATTCCTGCGGGATTCCTGCAGGATGCCCGTGCCTGAGGACAGCTGCTGTGGGAGGTGGCTCACCCCACTGTTTCCAAGGGATTTCCACGTGCCACATGGATTAATGGGGATTGCCAGCTCAATTCTTCTCCTCTATATTCATTGCTTTATTACTCATAAAAATGCAAAAGAAAATGTTAATGATGATTGCACCAAAGACTAATAAGTTAAAGCCTTAGGTTATACTTTGCATTTCTGAAGATATAAATGCAATTGCCTAATAATTATGCATATTTTTAACTATTGAGTTATTATTTCTCTATATGCTGGTAGTTAGCCTAATTAATTTTAAGCTCCTGTTGATGTATTTTATACACGCAATTAATTTCCAACTTGTTTTTTTAGCCCTTGCATGGGGGCATTAATTATTAGGAAGACAATCAAAACCAAGAATTGTTCACCCTGGAACAATACAATAAATATTAAATCCATGTGAAAAGTGACACCAGAGCTCGGCAGTTCTGGGAAGGGGAAGGGGAAGGGGAAGGGGAAGGGGAAGGAGAAGGAGAAGGAGAAGGAGAAAAGAGGAGATAGGAAAGGAGATAGGAAAGGAGAAAGGAAAGGAAAAAGGAAAGGAGAAAGGAAAGGAAAAAGAAAAGGAAAAAGAAAAGGAAAAAGAAAAGGGACTCTGAAGGGGTTGCAGTTTGCCATGCCATGTCGCCACATTTCTCCTCACAGAGAAAAGCAAGGCACAATTCTTCCCAAGAATATTTCTGTTTTTGTTTTCTTCCCAAGAAAAACAATTCTTATCTCGTTTGCTGTGCCTGTGCTGTGCCACAGCAGAATGCAGTATGGAGATTGTTTACCCAGAGTGCTGGTGGTTTGGGTCCTTGGCCTGTCAGGGCCAGGTGTGTGTGTGTGTGTGAGGACTGTGGGCTGACAGTCACAGGATTCTGAGCAGTTGTGTGCAAGAGCAGAGCTGAGTGCTTGGCAGATTCGGTTTCCATGTAATGCAATATGGTATAACATAATATAGAATAGTATAATATAACAAAGTAATTAATTGAAAAAAAAAAACCCAAAACCAACAAAACCCCCAAGAGCAGGGCTGTGCTGGCCTACCTTGCACGGTGAGGTGCACCTGCATGGTCCTGGGCGTGTGCTGGGTCTGCACGGAGCAGGTGTAGGGGCCATCGTCGGTCACATCCACGTCCTGGATCTGCAGGCTGTACTCCCTGCGGTTGGCCGTGGCGATGGACACGCGCGGGTCCACCGACCACTTGTCGCTGCCCGCGAAGATGATGCTGGAGCGGTTCAGCCAGGCCCCCTTGGAGGCTCCATCTTCCAGGTAGCACCTGGGGGAAAGGGAGACCCTGAGCGTGGGGCCGGGGGCTGCGTGGCGCCGCTCGCGGCTGCGCTGGGGCTGAGCAGGGCTGGGTTTTGTCAGAGCTGAGCTCCCAGTGGGAGTCGCTGGGTAACTCAGAGCCGGCCTGAGCCCCAAGCCCAGCTCAAACACAGGAACCACAGGTTCAGTGTCTGTCTGCCCTGTTCCTCCTGCCCTGCTCTCCTCCTGGAGCCTCAGCTCTTTCTCGGCCCTTTGTCCTGCAGCCTCAGCCCCGAGGGTCGGCAGCAACCTGTGCTCCACGGAAAATTCCTGCCCTGTGCTGAGGCACAGCCCCCTTGTGCTGCTGAGCTCAGCCACCAAGAGACTTTTCCAGGAAAAACTGTCTGGACATCGGAGAACCCACACCAGCTTCTTTCCAGAGGGTTCACAGAACCCCAGAACGCCCCAATGCCAGGTGGGAAGGGACCTGGCAGCCCATCCCGTTATTCCATTATCCCATCCCATCCCAATATCCCATCCCATTATCCCATCCCATCATCCCATCATCCCACCCTGGGAGCTCCTCTCCCTCGAGGGCTGCAGTGAGGGTTCCCAGGACAGGGAGGAGAGTTAGGAGCAGCTTTATTCCACGGGCTGCTGGAGGATGGAGGATATCTAAGCCTGGCTCAAGAGCACCGTGCTCCATTTCCCAGAGGCAGCATGTGGGAAAAGGCAGAGCAGCCAGTGGAAAGAGGGGCCCAGGGAAAGCTGCACGGGCTCAGGGCTGAGAGCAGGGAGCTGCAGAGCCAGCAGCCATCGGGAAGTGATGCTGTGGCACTGGGAAATTGCATTTCTCTCCACTAGTTAAGAACTCTTTGGGAAATGTGGAGAATGAATTAGGCAAATTTTAGACTCACCCCCATGCCCACCTTGGAATTTAAGGCTTTGAAACAGTTTTAAAAGCTGAAGGAAGGTAGGAAGGAGGATAATACAAAGTGCAACAGACTAATGGGCCATTTTTATTTCATAAAGAGCTTCCTACATGAAGGAAATCCAAGAGAAGAAGGGAGTGCAATAGAGCTCATCCCTTTGATGAAACATTAAAATAGCACAACCAGAGAAACTGGAGGGAGAAAATGGGGATTTGGTGGCTTAAGCATCTGGCAGCATTGTTTAAGTGGAAAATGACATTCCATTCAGGAATAAGGAACTGGAAACATCAGGCTGAAATGGTTCAGAAACAAAGCAGGAGAATAACCATTCATTTAATTAATGATCTCAGCATTAAATCTGAAAGGGTTCTGAGGGATAAAATATCCCCCTTTACAGAGCAGAGAATTGGGATGCCACCGGGAAGTGGCACTTTGAGGTTGGGATCCCTGCAGGAGGAGTTGTGTAGGGTCTGGTCCCATCCAGGGAAGGCAAGGAGCCTCTTTCAAAGTCCTGAGAACATTTTGAACTCGATTCTCACGAACAGCAGGGTGGGAGAGGCAGAGAAAGCTCCAATTCAGGGAGGTTTTTCTAGCACGTGTTCCTTTCCCACTGGCTGTCTGCAGCAGCTGGATGCAATCCATGCAGCACGGCTGAGCAGCCTGGGCTCAGGGAGCTGTCCCTGCCCGGGGCTGGGCTGCAGGGACAGCAGATCTAAGGTCCCCCCACCCCAAAACACTCCAGAATTTACAAATCAGCATTTCTGCAGGTAGCCCGTGGTTCAGTGAGCATTTACCACTTCATTGACTTCACTTTCCCACTGTTTATTCACCCTCACACGTCCAAACCTTGGAAGGAAGCCTTAGCACTGTGAATTCTTCCCCAAGGAGAGAAAAGCAGCCTCCTCCTCCTCCTCCTCTCCCAGCACAAAAACCCTGCTCCACCAACTCCCTGCTCTCTGCGTGGCTCGCCAGGAAAAGAAAAAATCAGAAAAGAATTCACAGAATCACTGGGGTGGGAAAAGACCTCCAGGATCTCAGGGTGGGATGGGCTGGGCTTGGAGGTCCTTCCCAAGGCCACCCACCCTGGGACACCCCCAGATGAACTCCTGGAGCCCCCACGGCTCCTGGAGCCTCCACAGATCCTGAAGCACCCACAGCTCCTGGAGAACCCACAGCTCCTGGAGCACCCATGGATCCTGGAGCACCCACGGGACCTAGAGCAACCACGGCTCCTGGAGCACCTACAGCTCCTGGAGCATCCACGGCTCCTGGAGCACCTACAGCTCCTGGAGCACCCATGGGTCCTGGAGCCTCCACAACTCCTGGAGCACCCACGGCTCCTGGAGCACCTACAGCTCCTGGAGCACCCATGGGTCCTGGAGCCTCCACAGCTCCTGGAGCACCCACGGCTCTTGGAGCACCCACGGCTCTTGGAACACCCATGGCTCCTGGAGCATCCATGGCTCCTGGGACACCCACAGATCTGGAGCATCCAAGGCTCCTGGAGCACCCACAGCTCCTGGAGCACCCACAGCTCCTGGAGCACCCACAGCTCCTGGAGCGCCCACGGCTCCTGGAACACCCACAGATCCTGGAGCACCCACAGCTCCTAGAACACCCAAGGCTCCTGGAGCACCCACAGCTCCTGGAACACCCACAGCTCCTGGAACACCCAAGGCTCCTGGAGCACCCACAGCTCCTGGAGCACCCACAGCTCCTGGAGCACCCACAGCTCCTGGAGCGCCCACGGCTCCTGGAACACCCACAGCTCCTGGAGCACCCACAGCTCCTGGAGCACCCACAGCTCCTGGAGCGCCCACGGCTCCTGGAACACCCACAGATCCTGGAGCACCCACAGCTCATGGAGCACCCACAGCTCCTGGAGCATACACAGCCCCTGGAGCATCCACAGCTCCTGGAGCACCCACAGCTCATGGAGCACCCACAGCTCCTGGAGCATACACAGCCCCTGGAGCATCCACAGCTCCTGGAACACCCACGGCTCCTGGAGCACCCACAGCTCCTGGAGTCCCCACGGCTCTGTGGCTCAGAGCTGCTCTGGAGCTGCTGCCCAGTTGTGCTGAGCCCCCAGCAGGGTGGTTTCCAGCTCCAGCAGCAGCCAATATCCTGTGCTGTCCCAGCAGCCCGTGGGATGTGATGGATAAATGCGGATTTACCCCACGGAAGCAGCAATCAAGTGACTCATCTCAGAAATGCTTTCCAAGCTCACAGATTTAATCCCTTGCTGTTTGCAAATCCCCTCCCGGCCCTGGAGTCCCTGTCCCTGCCCAGAGCTCTCCTGCAGGACACAGAGCACACCTCCTCCCACCGAGCCCCCGCCAGCACCGCCCGCGCTGCGTTTTTGGGGGGAGCAGAAATAAGGGAAATCCAGGGATTTTTACCATTTAATGGAAGGCTTTCCTTTCCCCCCAAACCTTTACAATTTCCTGTGGAAGAGCAGCAGGGTTTGTGTGCCACTGTGGCAGGGCAGGGCTTCCAGCAGAGCATGAGCAGCTTTAACAAAAACAATAACAATAAAACCCTTCCTCCAGGAAATCCTTCATTAAAAGGACGGCCAACAGCAAAAACTGCGAACACCAGAGGCCTTCCCTTGCTTTTCCCCCTTCCTCTCTTTCCCTAAATTCTGCTTATTCTAGCACATCCCAGCAGCATTTCCTGCAGTGTAATTTTCAAAATCTATGCATAGAACCAATTATTTTTAGCAATTAATATTAACACCACAGCACAACTAAAGTAAGCATAACAGTCATTAAATAAAAGTGACTTTTGCTCTTTTTACCTTGCCATGGCTTGGAAAAGTATTGATGAAACCATAGCTGAACTCAGCAGAGAATTCGTCTATATTTAAATTTGGAAGATTGGAAAAAAGCAGAGTTTCTTTTTTAACTGATGATTGTAATCAGAAATTGCCCACACAACAAGCATAAAAAATAGATTTTAATGTTAACTGTCATACACGGCTGAGGGCACTTTATTATTTTTCCAATCATTATTAATGGGGATGATCTTCTGTAATTTGTAAGTACGGAAAAATATAGTCTCACCCAGCTTCCCCCAAGTTTTTAATCCTCTTTTTTTAATGCCTCCCACTTTCCCAGCTCTCTAGTCTATTATTGCACCGTAATTAAAACAGAGATCCATTAATCTTTAATGTAAAAAACAGCTTTTCCACTTGTTTAATTAAAACTGCACAGGGGCTCTGCTCCAGGAGCCTCCACGGGCTGGGGTCCCACCTGTCTGCCCTGAAGGACAGGAACTGCCTGGAATGGCCCGGAACGGCCTGGAACGGCCTGGAATGGCCTGGAATGGCCTGGAATGGCCTGGAACGGCCTGGGATTGCCTGGAATGGCCTGGAACTGCCTGGAACGGCCTGGAACGGCCTGGAATGGCCTGAAACGGCCTGGAACTGCCTGGAATGGCCTGGAACGGCCTGGAATGGCCCAGAACAGCCTGGAATGGCCTGAAACGGCCTGGAATGGCCTGGAGTGGCCTGGGAACGGCCCTGGAACGGCCTGGAATGGCCTGGAACGGCCTGGAATGGCCTGGGATTGCCTGGAATGGCCTGGAATGGCCTGGAACGGCCTGGAATGGCCTGGAACGGCCTGGAATGGCCTGGAACGGCCTGGAACGGCCTGGAATGGCCTGGAACGGCCTGGAACGGCCTGGAATGGCCTGGAACGGCCTGGAACGGCCTGGAATGGCCTGGAATGGCCTGGAATTGCCTGGAATGGCCTGGAACTGCCTGGAACGGCCTGGAATGGCCTGGAACTGCCTGGAATGGCCTGGAACGGCCTGGAATGCCTGAAACGGCCTGGACTGCCTGGAATGGCTGGAACAGCTGGACCTGGAATTGCCTGGAACTGCCTGGAATGGCCTGGAACGGCCTGGAACGGCCTGGAATGGCCTGGAATGGCCTGGAACGGCCTGGAACGGCCTGGAACAGCCTGGAACGGCCTTTGCTCCAGGCTGAGCCCCTTCCCAGCTCCCTCAGGAATTCTCCAGCCCCTTCCCAGCTCCCTCAGGGATTCTCCAGCCCCTTCCCAGCTCCCTCAGGGATTCTCCAGCCCCTGCCCAGCTCCGTTCCCTGCCCTGGACACTCTCCAGCCCCTCGGGGTCAGGTTGGAGAGGGGCCCAGCGCTGGCCCCAGGATTTGAGGGGGGGGTCTCAGCAGTGCCAGCCCAGCTGCAGGCAGAGCTGTGGCTGCTCCTGCTCCTCGCCAGGGCTGGGCTCCTCTCCCCTCTTCTCTTCTCCCGGGATTTCTCAGTATTCCTGTTCTCCCTGAAAAGGCTTTTATCACTATCAAAGCTGAATGAAAAAAGGACCTTTCCAGGTGCAACAGGGTGGGGTTTCAATCTCCTCATAATAATATCTGCAGTGTGAGTGGGGAGGACAGGCAGGAGGGAGATAATTGTGTGCTGGGCCACGTCCTTTATCGGATCACCCTCGACCCCGGACCCTTCCCCGAGCAGGTGATGCCAGCCCTGCCCCACAGCTCCTCCAGGCTGCTTTAAATAAAATAATAGAGTTAATGACAGAAACAAAACTACCTGGAGAGGGGCAATTCATCACGGCGTGTTCCACGCCATTATCTTAAAAACATCCAGTGTAGTAATCACTTGAAGGAGTGATAACACATAATTGTGTGTTCTCCAAAATTATAGGTGAATGGGAGTTGCAGCTAATGAGAGCCAAATAGCAGCTCAGGAGCTGCAGTGATTACAGCAGATGTGGTGATGAATGCATTTATTATTGGGCTATTGCAAAGCTTTTTATAGCAGAGACAGCAGGTTTGTAAATAAATAACCAGCCCCACGGGTACCTCACGTCTGACCAGGCAGATCCAAAGGTGCAGAAACCTCCAAAGGGGGCTGAGAAGAGCCCAGAGGAGTCCCAGTCCCACCCAAACCCTCCCATGCACGGGGCACAGGCACCGCTGTGTCACTGCAGGCTGGCTCCTGCTCCAGGGCAGGGTGATCTGTGGCACACCTCTGCTCCCTGGCAGGCACAGCACAGTCCCCACAAGTGTCCCCCCAGCAGGTCACTAGATGACAATCCATGTCACACAGTGCTGCTGGCACACAGTTCCGCTTTTTTGCACTTTCATTGTTGCCAGAATGTTTCAGGAGCAATCTCCAACCCCCGGCGGAATGAAAACAAAATTTCAGAACACCAGAGGCTCTCATGCAATAGGATTCCTGCCCAAACTCATGACTGAATGGCTCCATTTGTCTCCCTTCCACCAGGGCTGATCCATGATTTCATCTGGGCTTATCTCCCGGAACATTTACTCTGTTGATATACCCCGGGTAGGAATATTAGTGATAAATAATAAAAGAAGGCAAATTTAATTGTGCTGCAGTCTTTCACCACAAGGAATCTTTCAGGAGAATCACAATGATCTCTTGATTTACAAGAGCAGGAACTGGTTGTGGATGGATGATGTAAATACAGGGCCTTGGCACAGATGGCTCGGGCTGTGTTTGCCAGCAGCAGTCAGATTTTTGGATGAACCTCCCAGCTGCTTGCTCCAGCCTAATGCATTATTAACAGCACTATTGAACAGCTCCCGGGGGGCAGATCCTGCTGGGAAGGAGGGATGGAGCCCCCCTGGGCCAGCCCAGCAGGGCAGCACTGGGGAGGGGTCCTGGGGTTGGGTGGGGAGGGGTCCCAGCGATGGATGGATGGATGGATGGATGGATGGATGGATGGATGGATGGATGGATGGATGGATGGATGGATGGATGGATGGATAATGGATGGATGGATGGATGGATGGATGGATGGATGGATAGATGGAGAAGAGTCCTAGGGATGGATGGAGGGAGCAGTGTCCCAGGGATGGATGGATCGAGAAGGGTCCCAGGGATGGATGGATCGAGAAGGGTCCCAGGGATGGATGGATGGATGGATGGAGAAGAGTCCCAGGGATGGATGGAGAAGGGTCCCAGGGATGGATGGATGGAGAAGAGTCCCAGGCATGGATGGAGAGGGGTCCCAGGGATGAATGGAGGAGGGTCCCAGGGATGGATGGAGAAGAGTCCCAGGGATAGATGGAGAAGGGTCCCAGGGATGGATGGATGGAGAAGAGTCCCAGGCATGGATGGAGAGGGGTCCCAGGGATGAATGGAGGAGGGTCCCAGGCTGGCACTGTCCTTCCCCTGCCACCACTGCTCCTCACACCACGCAGTGCAGCAAGGAAAGGAGCTGTACCTTGGGGAGGAGAGCACGGCCCAGGGAACTCCAGGGCCAGGGCAGGATTCCAGCCCAGAGCTGCAGAGCAGTGCCCACAGAGGGGAGCAGCTCACCCAGCTCTCCGTGCCCACCAGGCAGGGTCAGGGCAGGATTCCAGCCCAGAGCTGCAGAGCAGTGCCCACAGAGGGGAGCAGCTCACCCAGCTCTCCCTGCCCACCAGGCAGGGCCAGGGCAGGATTCCAGCCCAGAGCTGCAGAGCAGTGCCCACAGAGGGGAGCAGCTCACCCAGCTCTCCGTGCCCACCAGGCAGGGTCAGGGCAGGATTCCAGCCCAGAGCTGCAGAGCAGTGCCCACAGAGGGGAGCAGCTCACCCAGCTCTCCCTGCCCACCAGGCAGGGCCAGGGCTCAGGCAGGGGGTGCCTCTGTGTCCCAGCACTGCCCTGAGCCCCTCAAACCAGAAACCTCAGCCCACGCTCCGAGCAACCTCCAGAGTCACCCAGGCCAGCCTTGGGAGGAGAAGGGACCCAAAGGGGGAGTTTGAGTTTCCTCTGACTGATATTAAACACCCCCACTGCTGCCTGGGACAAATGGCAATGCCCAGCACGGGGGGCTTGGGGGGCTCAGGGGATGGTGCACTCAGGGAAGGAGGAACCACCTTCCCAAACAACATTCCACCCACAACCCAAACAAACCAACACCAATTTGCAATCAGAAAAACTCATTCCTGGACTACCCAAACAAACAAATACCGACTGGACAACCCAAAAATCCATTCCTGGACAACCCAAAAATCCATTCCTGGAAAACCCAAACAAACACCAACTGGACAACCCAAAAATCCATTCCTGGAAAACCCAAACAAACAAACACCAATTGGACAACCCAAAAATCCATTCCTGGACAACCCAAACAAACACCAACTGGACAACCCAAAAATCCATTCCTGGACTACCCAAACAAACAAACACCAATTGGACAATCCAAAAACATTCCTGGAAAACCCAAACAAACAAACACCAATTGGACAATCCAAAAACATTCCTGAACAGCCCAAACAAACAAACACCAACTGGACAACCCAAAAACCCATTTCTGGAAAACCCAAACAAACACCAATTGGACAACCCAAAAATCCATTCCTGGACTACCCAAACAAACACCAATTGGACAACCCAAAAACATTCCTGAACAGCCCAAACAAACAAGCACCAATTGCAGAACCCAAACAAACATTCCTGGACTACCCAAAGAAACCTTCACCAATTGCCTTTCTAAGAGAACAGTCCTGACCGACCACCTAAACTAACACTGAGCACTTAAACAGTCACTTACACAATCCTTTAACACCCAAACAAACACTGACCACTTGAACATGGAGCACTTAAACAATCATTGAACATCCAAACAAACATTGGCACTTCAACACTGAACGCCCAAACAACCCCTGAGCACCTAAACAAACACTGGGCACTGAAAAAATCCTTGGGCACCTAAGCAAACATGGAGCACTTAAACAATCATTGAACATCCAACAGTGAGCACCTAAACTAACACTGAGCACCCAAACTAACACTGAACACTGAAACACTGGGGGCTTGAACAGTTATTGAGCACCTGAACAGTCACTGAACACCCAAACTAACACTGAACACTGAAACACTGGGGGCTTGAACAGTTATTGAGCACCTGAACAGTCACTGAACACCCAAACTAACACTGAACACTGAAACACTGGGGGCTTGAACAGATAGCAAGTTGATTGAGCACCTGAACAGTCATTGAACACCCAAACTAACACTGAGCACTGAAACACTGGGGGCTTGAACAGTTATTGAGCACCTGAACAGTCACTGAACACCCAAACTAACACTGAACACCCAAACTAACACTGAACACTGAAACACTGGGGGCTTGAACAGTTATTGAGCACCTGAACAGTCATTGAACACCCAAACTAACACTGAACACTTAAGCACTGAGCACCTAAAAATCATTGAGCACCTAAACAAACACTGAGCACTTAAACAGTGTTGAACACCCCAACGGTGAGCACCTAAACATTGAGCACCTATAGAAACACTGGGCACTTACATATGGAGCACTTAAACAATCATTGAGTACATAAACAATTAATGAGCACCTAAACAATCACTGAGCACTGAAACAATTAATGAGCACCTAAACAATCACTGAGCACTGAAACAATTAATGAGCACCTAAACAAACATTCAGCACCTAAACACTGAGCACCTAAATGATGGTTGAGCACTTAAACAAACACCTAGCACCCAAAAATTCAGCACTTAAACACAGATCACCTAAACAAACATTGGGCACTTGAACACTGAGCACTTAAATATTGAGCACCTAAACACTGAACACCTAAATATTGAGCACATAAAAAATCCTTGAGCGTTTAAACAATCACTGAGTACTTAAACAAACACTGAGCACACAAACAAACATTGAGCACCTAAACATTGAGCCCTTAAATAATCCTTGGGCACCTAAACAATCACTGAACACTTAAATAATCCTTGGGCACCTAAACAATCATTGAACACTTAGACAAACATTGAGCACGAGCATTGAGCACCTAAACATCCAAATATTGAGCACACAAAAAATCCTGGAGCACCTAAACAATCATTGGGTACTTAAACAAGCCTTGAGCACACACACAAACACTGAGCACCTAAACATTGAGCACTTAAAAATCCTTGAGCACCTAAACAGTCATTGAGCCCTTAAATAATCCTTGGGCACCTAAACAATCATTGAACACTTAAATAATCCTTGGGCACAGGAACACTGAGCACCTAAACAATCACTGAGTACTTATATAATCCTTGGGCACCTAAACAATCACTGAGCACTGAAACAGTCAATGAGCACCTAAACAAACATTCAGCACCTAAACATTTAACATCTAAATGATCATTGAGCACTTAAACAAACACCTAGCACCCAAACATTCAGCACTTAAATACAGATCACCTAAACAAACATTGGGCACCTAAATCTTGAGTACCTAAACACTGAACACCTAAATATTGAGCACCTAAACATTGAGCACTTAAATAATCCTTGGGCACCTAAACAATCATTGAACACTTAGACACACATTGAGCACGAGCATTGAGCACCTAAACACCCAAATATTGAGCACATAAAAAATCCTGGAGCACCTAAACAATCATTGAGTACTTAAACAAGCCTTGAGCACACACACAAACACTGAGCACCTAAACATTGAGCACTTAAAAATCCTTGAGCACCTAAACAGTCATTGAGCCCTTAAATAATCCTTGGGCACCTAAACAATCATTGAACACTTAAATAATCCTTGGGCACCTAAACAATCACTGAGCACTTAAATTATCCTTGAGCACCTAAACAGTCATTAAGCCCTTAAATAATCCTTGGGCACCTAAACAATCTCTGAGCACTGAAATAATCCTTGGGCACCTAAACAATCATTGAACACTTAAATAATCCTTGGCCACATGAACACTGAGCACCTAAACAATCACTGAGCACTTAAATAATCCTTGAGCACCTAAACAGTTATTGAGCACTTAAATAATCCTTGGGCACCTAAACAATCATTTAACACATAAATAATCCTTGGGCACAGGAACACTGAGCACCTAAACAATCACTGAGCCCTTAAATTATCCTTGGGCACCTCAACGATCACTGAGCACACAAACAAGCATTGAGCACACCCACAACGAGTACTCAAAGAGGGAGCCCCTAAACCAGCACGGAGCCCCCAGACCCCCTCTCTGCCTGCCCAAACAGCCTCTGCCTGTGTCCAACAGGTTTTATCCCTGCTGGGAAAGCCCTCGGTGCCCCCGGGGTCCCTTCCCAGGCCGTTCCCCTTCCTGCACAGCCCTGTGCACCAGGGGGCTGCTCTGGAGCCTTTCCTTGGGCACTTCCTCTATAAACAGCTTTTTAATAGCAGCAGCCAGGGGGAATTCTCTCTCCTCTTTACGTTTTTCCTTTGAAGAAAGCATACCCAGCCTCCTAATCCCTGTTCAAAGTGAGCTGGCTGTTCATTTTACCTGGAGAAGAGAGGGGGAGAGAGAGCCACATCCTTTGAAATGTAGCAATTTCCCTTCAGAGCAGACCTTTGTAAACTGTATTGATTACTGGTTATTGATAATCTCTGTGTGAGGTGTGGAAGGATGCTGAGTGTGGGAACAGGTGGGAACCATGCACAGAAACCACGCTGGAAAACACACAACAACACATGAAAATTCACCTTTACATCAAATATCTGCAAGCTTTTACTTTAGATTAAATCATGGAATAGTTTGGGTCGAAAAGGACCTTAAAGCTCATCCCATTCCCATGGCAGGGACACCCCCACTGTCCCAGGGTGTCCCAGTGTCCAGCCTGGCCTTGGGCACTGCCAGGGACCAGGGGCAGCCCCAGCTGCTCTGGGCACCTGTGCCAGTCCTGATATTTTACTTTTATGCAAGAATAAGTGTCAAAAACCTTCCTCCAACAACTGGAGAAGAGGAGCTTCAGGGAGACCCAGCTGTGGCCTTCCAGGACCTACCAGGACCAGGAAGAGCTACGGGACAGATGGGAAGAGGCTGTTCACAAGGGACAAGGGGGGATGGCTGCCACTGCCAGAGGGCAGGCATGGATGGGATTTTGGGAACTGGGACTTGTTCCTGGCAGGGTGGGGAGGGGCTGGGATGGAATTCCCAGAGCAGCTGGGGCTGCCCCTGGATCCCTGGCAGTGCCCAAGGCCAGGCTGGACACTGGGACACCCTGGGACAGTGGGAGGTGTCCCTGCCATGGCAGGGGTGGCACTGGGTGGGCTCTGAGGTCCCTGCCATGGCAGGGTGGCACTGGGTGGGCTCTGAGGTCCCTGCCATGGCAGGGTGGCACTGGGTGTCTTTGAGGTCCCTGCCATGGCAGGGTGGCACTGGGTGGGCTTTGAGGTCCCTGCCATGGCAGGGTGGCACTGGGTGGGCTCTGAGTCCCTTCCAGCCCAAGCCATTCCAGGATTCTGTAGCCCAGGAGCTCAAAGCCCAAGGAATCCTGCACGAATTTCCCCTGCATTTTCTCCAGTAGCCTTGTCTTAATTGTGCTCATATTTCCTGCCTGGAAATTTAATTTCATGTCATTCTTCAGTCGTGTGCCAGCACATCTCCAGTTCCTGTAATATTTGTTCTCCTGCTCTGGATAACCTTGTCAATCTTCATTAGAGCTGGGGGAGGCAAACAGACTGGGCTGCGAGCTCCAGGTGAGATTCCCATTGTTCCATGTGCTGCTGGAACACATTCCAGCCTCCCCATGCTCCCAGGCATTTCAGGGGCTGCTGCCCACTGGGCAGGCACTCTGGGAGCTCTCAGCCCCACTGATTTATTTCCATTGCAGCCTATGAAACGTGCAGTAACACATTTCTGAGTCTGAACCTCGCAAGTAGCTCAGAAATGGGGAAAGGGAGAAGGGAAATGTGGCTGGAAATGGGGATGAGAAGGAGGCTGTGTCCTCCAGAAATTCTAGAGACTCCAGGAGAATGCCCCGTGGCCTCTGCCTTTATTGGAATAAAGAAAAAGGACTGCTCTGCCTCCTTTGGGGACACAAACCTCTGGTGTTTGTGGGTGAATTTCCCAACATTTTCACTGAATCCTCCCTGCCTGGCCCTGACCAAGAGCCTGTCCTGGGCTCAGGTGCCAGGAGTTTGTGGTTCTGTGGGATTGCACAGTCCTGCAGCAGGAAGAGCTCAGGGTGGCGTGAGAGTCATTGCCTGGCTGCCCCTCTCTGCCCTGGGCACGAGGAACCAACCCCAGGCTCTGCTGAGAGGGGAGGCTGCTCTCAGCTCAACCATTTATTTATTTTAAAATAAATATTTATTTATTTATTTTAAATATTTATTATTTTAAAAATAAATTTATTATTTATGAAATAATAGGTTATTTATTTATATTGATATAAACAAATAATTAATTATTTATATAAATAAATGAAAGACAGTTAAGTTAGATATTAAATAAATTAAATTTAATTAATTATAAATAAATTAATTAATTGTGATATAAATAAATAAATAATTTATTTATTATTGATTTATATAAAATAAATACTAAATATTAATTATTTATATAACAGAAATAATATTTCTATGTATTTATATAAAATAAATAAAGTTATTTATTTATATAACTAACTAATAAATAAATTTCGTATTTATTTATATAAAATAAATAATAATTATTATTATTTTATATAAATCAAAAATATTTATTATTTTTATATAAAATAAATAAAACTATTTATTTTATATAAAGAAATAACAAATATAATTTATTTCCCATGGATAATCGCTTTGCCCTGCAGCTCTAGCCCAGAGCTGGAGCAGGCCCCCATTTGGGATTGTTTCCCCAGCCAGACATCCCCCAGCAGCTGAGAGGAGGGGGTTGAGGCACAGCCTCTCCCCTGTGCTCTCCCTTGGGTTCCTGGTTTTAGGTAGGCTGCTCCGTGAACTTTTCCTGAACTGGCAGCTCAGGTGCAGAAAGCTGTGGAATGCCAGATTCCGGAGATTTCCAGTAATTTTTCATTAAGCCACAGAAGTGAACAGATTTTCTCTGGGGGAGTGTTTGTTCTCCAGCAGTGCCTGCCTGGTGGAGCCCCACTGCCTTTCCCAGGCTCACCTTGCTCCAGGCCCCCTCCTCCAGAATTCCCTGACTCTGGATCTTTCTCATTTTCTTTTAAAAATAATTCTCATGTGCCAAAAATGATGTGACTTGAGAGCTCTGAAAGAGAAGCCCGGCAGCGTGCCAATGTGAGCAGAAAAATCTCCTTTTTTAGCAGCAAACACACCTCAGCCAGGTGGGCCATTATTAGCTCTGCCATTAATTATGCCACTTTTAAAATTTAAACCTTTTCCCAGCTTCCTCACGCGTATCTGAGATAAAATATTCAAATGCATTCAGTGTCTCTGAGAGGGTAAATTCAGCTGTGAAGCAGATTTCCATTTTCCTAATGCTCTCTGGCACTTGCTGCTGTCCACTTGCATTAGCCTGCAAAAACCTTTCCAGATTTATCAGCCCCAAGTCCGTGCCAAACCAAATGTGAATTTATAATTCTGAATTTATAAATCTGTCCTGCACCAAAACTGCCTGGAGAACGAATCATTTGTCAATAGAAAGTTGGTACATTTTAAATGCCTGCAATCACAACGCCGCGCCCAAAAACCTGACGGAGCAAGGAGAAAAAAAATATCTTTTCAGGTAAATTCTTGACAAGAGTAATAGCTTGTGTTCGTTCCCTGCTCTGCTCGGGATCCTGACAGGGAAGGCGAGGACATTTCAGACACATTATGCATTTTGACACTAAGTAACTGGCAATTAGCTGAAGTGCATAATTGCATCCTAATGCAGCAAAGGAGAAAATAACAAAAAAGCCTGGGAGAAGGGTTATACAACTGAGGGGTTGATGACAGCTGAAACCTACAACAAACCCAAACAAAATCTGGGAGAAAATGAAGGATAAAACACCGCCCCAGGCTCTGGAGTGACTCATTCCAGGCTGGAGGGGAAGGTGGGTGCCAGCACCTGCATCCCCCAGGAGCCCCGGGAGGAGCTGCCAGGTGGGCTCAGGACCATCCCTTCAGCTCCAGCCTTGGAATAACAGCTAGGATTGGGAACAGAACCACCAACAGGGTGCCCAGAGCAGCTGGGGCTGCCCCTGTGCCCCTGGCACTGCCCAAGGAGCAGCCTGGGACAGAGGGAGGTGGCCATGCCATGGCAGGGTGGCACTGGGTGGGATTTGGGGGCCCTTCACACCCAACCCACTCGGGGGTTCTGGGATTTGAGGAAACCAGGTGCTGGAGCTCAGCACTGAAAGTGCTGCCTCGATAGATCTGTGGAAGGAAACAGCTCTGAAACTCAGAGAAGTGAGAGTTTGGGTGGGTACAGAGGGCACAGGGAGCTCTCAGGGTTTGGGTGGGCACAGAGGGCACAGGGAGCTCTCAGGGTTTGGGTGGGCACAGAGGGCACAGGGAGCTCTCAGGGTTTGGGTGGGCACAGAGGGGCACAGGGAGCTCTCAGGGTTTGGGTGGGCACAGGGAGCTCTCAGGGTTTGGGTGGGCACAGAGGGGCACAGGGAGCTCTCAGGGTTTGGGTGGGCACAGAGGGGCACAGGAAGCTCTCAGGGTTTGGGTGGGCACAGGGAGCTCTCAGGGTTTGGGTGGGCACAGAGGGGCACAGGGAGCTCTCAGGGTTTGGGTGGGCACAGAGGGGCACAGGAAGCTCTCAGGGTTTGGGTGGGCACAGAGGGGCACAGGGAGCTCTCAGGGTTTGGGTGGGCACAGAGGAGCACAGGGAGCTCTGAGGGTTTGGGTGGGCACAGAGGGGCACAGGGAGCTCTCAGGGTTTGGGTGGGCACAGAGGAGCACAGGGAGCTCTGAGGGTTTGGGTGGGCACAGAGGGGCACAGGAAGCTCTCAGGGTTTGGGTGGGCACAGGGAGCTCTCAGGGTTTGGGTGGGCACAGGGGGTCACAGGGAGCTCTCAGGGTTTGGGTGGGCACAGGGGGGCACAGGGAGCTCTGAGGGTTTGGGTGGGCACAGGGGAGCTCTCAGGGTTTGGGTGGGCACAGAGGGCACAGGGAGCTCTCAGGGTTTGTGTGGGCACAGGGGGTCACAGGGAGCTCTCAGGGTTTGGGTGGGCACAGGGGGTCACAGGGAGCTCTCAGGGTTTGGGTGGGCACAGAGGGGCACAGGGATCTCATGGGAGTGAGGAGCCCAGCTCCTGTGGGATCTGGGAGGATGGGAATGAGGATCCCAGCTCCTGGGGGATCTGGGGAGGATGGGAGTGAGGAATCCAGCTGGGAGAGGCTCCTGTGGGCTGGTAGAGCCTGGAGGGTGGGGATGGGAAATCCCTGTTCCCCCTGACCCTTCCAGGACAGGCACACAAATGTCCCAGCCTGGGCAGTGCTTCAGAATTCCAGAACCAAACCCAGAATATTTTCACCTGGCCCCAGAGCCTTCTGTGTTTAAATTTACCCAGGGATTCTGGGACTTGTTTTTTCCCAAGAGAATCCTGGCCCAGCCCTGCTCCCTCACCCCAGAGTGCCCAGCTCAGGGTCCTGCTGGCTGCTCAGGTTTGCCTTGCTGGGAGGCTGCGAGCTGCCCTGGCACGAGCAGCAGAGGCTGCAGCATCCAAAGTGCCCTCGAGTGTGACTGTGCCCAACAGCCACAGCTTGCTCCTTGTGGATCATCTGTTAAAAACACATCAGTGGTGCCAGGGCAGGCCTGGAGCCCTCCCAGCCAGGGCAGAGCTTGCTGTGAGTGCCCCACTTCACAAGGGCCAGGCTAAGGGCAGGGTGGGCAGGTAATCCTCTGCATCCTCTGCTTGCCTGCCAAGCCCAGCAGCTGCCATCCCTTGGCACTGGCAGAGTGGGCAGGGAGGGGTGGCCCTGCCAGGAAGAGACAGACTGGGGGGGTCACTGCCACCCTGTGAGCAGGGCTGGCACCCAGGAGCAGGAAGAGAAGGGGAGACGAGCTCCTCTGTGCCTTTTCAGCCCTGCTGGCAGAGCAGCTGCTGCTCGTTCCTGAGATCCAGACTAGAGTAACGTGTTTAATTGTGACAGTGATAAAGACAATGAATTACAAACGCTTTTAAAGGAATATATTAATGAATGTGGGGTATGATATAAAATTTAATTAGAATTTTAAGCCTTTAAGGATAAAGCGAATTAACTAAAAGGCTTTATAATGAACTAATATAATACAGAAGGCAGAATTTAAATAGATTTTGAAGGTCTTTTAGGCAGTTCTCGTATGGAAAAGCAGCCATACATGTGTCTAACTTTTTAATTGCCTTGGAACACTGGGAAGGGATCGTTGCTGGCTTCATTTTCTTTGAACATAACTTTTATTTATGCATATTTATTCTCGTATTCCAATGCAAATAGCACGCTGGAAATTAGGTAGTTATGCAAATAGCTGGATTGGATTAGGGAGAAATATGGAACATCCTAAGGCACCCTCAGGGGTGGTGGGGCCAGCCCCTGGCCCTGCACAGACCCCCAGCCCCAGCCCGTGGTGACCAAACTTAGGGACACTCCCTGAAGGACAGGGACAGGGACAGTCCCTCCATGGACAGGGACAGTTCCAGCATGGACAGGGACACTCCTTCCATGGACAGGGACAGGGTCAGGGACAGGGACAGGGACAGTCCCAGCATGGACAGGGACAGGGACAGGGACACTCCCTGATGGACAGAGACAGGGACAGTCCCAGCATGGACAGGGACACTCCTTCCATGGACAGGGACAGGGACAGGGACAGGGACAGGGACAGGGACAGGGACAGGGACAGGGACAGGGACAGTCCCAGCATGGACAGGGACACTCCCTGATGGACAGGGACAGTCCCTGATGGACAGGGACAGTTCCAGCATGGACAGGGACAGTCCTTCCATGGACAGGGATAGGGACAATCCCTGATGGACAGGGACAGTCCCAGCATGGACAGGGACGCTCCCTGATGGACAGGGACAGTCCCTGATGGATAGGGACACTCCCTGATGGACAGGGACAGGGACAGTCCCAGCATGGACAGGGACACTCCTTCCATGGACAGGGACACTCCCTGATGGACAGGGACAATCCCTGCATGGACAGGGACTAGGACACTCCCTGGTGGGCAGGGAC
>NC_066322.1:522050-555897 GCF_022539315.1 Serinus canaria | reverse complement strand
TTGTCCCTGTCACTCTGGGCACAGCTCTGACTCCGGGCACAGCCAGAGCACTGTCCTTGTCACCCTGGGCACAGCCAGAGCACTGTCCCTGTCACTCTGGGCACAGCTCTGACTCTGGGCACAGCCAGAGCACTGTCCTGTCACCCTGGGCACAGCAGCCGTCCCTGGGCAGCCTGCTGGGCACAGCCAGAGCACTGTCCCTGTCACCTGGGCACAGCTCTGACTCTGGGCACAGCCAGAGCACTGTCCTTGTCACTCTGGGCACAGCTCTGACTCTGGGCACAGCCAGAGCACTGTCCTTGTCACCGTGGGCACAGCCAGAGCACTGTCCCTGTCACCCTGCACAGCTCCTGAAAGGTGCCTGTGCTCAGCTGGGGCTGGGCTCTGTCTCCAGCAGCACTGACACACCCAGAGCTCACAGCCTGGAGCTGCACCAAGGGAAATCCAGGTTAGAGAGCAGGGAAAAGTTTTTTCCAGCAAGGGGGATAAAGTTCTGGAATGTTCTGCCCAGGGAGGTGCTGGAGTCCCCATCCCTGGGGGTGTTTAACAAAGCCTGGATGTGGCACTGGGTGCCAGGGTTCCGTTGGGGTGTTGGGGCTGGGCTGGACTCCATGGGCTTGGAGGTCTCTTCCAACCCAGGGATTCTGGGAATTCTGGGGTTCTGGGGTTCTGTGGTGAGGCCCTGGCACAGGTGCCCAGAGCAGCTGTGGCTGCCCCTGGATCCCTGGCAGTGCCCAAGGCCAGGCTGGACAGTGGGGCTGGAGCACCTGGGACAGTGGGGGTGTCCCTGCCATGGCAGGGTGGCACTGGGTGGCTCTGGGGTCCCTGTTGTGGCAGGGGTGGCACTGGGTGGCTCTGGGGTCCCTGTTGTGGCAGGGGTGGCACTGGGTGGCTCTGGGGTCCCTGTTGTGGCAGGGGTGGCACTGGGTGGCCCTGGGGTCCCTCCCAGCCCACACCAGCTGGGGTTCTGTGCCTCCCTCAGGCTGGACTGGAGCTCTCTGCCCAGTGCTCCCTCCCTGGACCCTCTCAGCAGAGTGGCTCAGCCTCGCTCCTTCTGCCACTGACAAATCCATCACTTACAATGCCCATGATGCCCAGAATCTGCTCTCAGACTGGAGGAATTAATCCTGATTGCAATTACCAGGAGCATCACGTGCAATATTAATCCAGGCCTTTCTCCCCCCCCCCGGCCCAGCCCCAGTGCACAAGGGGTGACATTTAGGGAGGACAATATTCCGTGGCCAAACTCTGCTGTGCAGCAGCTCCCTGGCTCTGAGGGGTTGTACTGGCTGCATTACAAGCTCACAATGCTGGGCTTTAAAAGATACAAAAGATGACATTTCATTCTTGTTCTCTGGAACATTTCTGTTTGAATGGAATTCTTTCCTAAAGAAAATACCAAAAAAGGGGAGATCCGAGTGACATTTCTAGCACTGCAAAGCTTTGATTTCAATGCACAGATTTCAAATGCCCCTGAGCTCCAGAGCCTTGGGGCCAAGGGGCTGATTCCCAGCCAGCCCTGCAGGATCTGGGGTGAATTATCACCACCTTTGGGAATTGTCTTGGTGCAATTTAACCTGGTCAGGCCACCAGTGACCACTTAGGCAGGGAGAAACTAGCAAGCCATTCCAAAAGACTGGCAGAAATCTTTCCAGATCAGGAGCAGGAGTTTCAGGCAGTCAATAAAAGCTGAAATATCCTTCAGGGGGAGGAGTGTGACACCCAGCCCTGAGCTCTTGTTCTGGGAGGGTCCCTGGAAGACCCCAGGTGAGCTCTGCTCGAAGCCACCACGGCAGGGAGGAAACTGGGATTGATCCTGTGCTCCCAGTCCTCCCGCTGGAATATTCAGCATCCTGGGGGTTTTGAGCAGGGAGATCAGGAAAGGCCCATCCCCAGAGGGTGCTGGCACTGCCCAGATGCCCAGGGAATGGGCACAGCCCTGAGGCTGCCAGAGCAGCTCCAGGAGGGTTTGGGCAGCTCTGCCAGGGATGCCCAGGGTGGGATTTGGGGTGTCTGGGCAGGGCCAGGGGCTGGATCAGTGATGCCTGTGGGTCCTCCCAGCTCAGGACATTCCAGGGTTTAAGGACTGACAGGACCCAGCAGAGGCAGGGTGAGAAGAGACCCATGAGCTGAGCTGGCTCTCTGGGAGAAGGGGGCACAGCCAGGTGGGTAACCAAGGCTCTTTCTGCTTCAGGAGCCTCTGGAACCCAGGTGGTCTAAGCCAGACTGAGCCCCCTCCAGCCCGGGGCTCTGTGAGGTGCTGCCATGCCCTGCTGGGTCCATCAGGCACTTCATGGGATGGATTTCCACAGGCTGCTGGAAAGGCAAACCCAGCCCCGAGCAGTTTCAGTCTGCCTGACGGTCTGAAGTAATTAGTCCTTTGTCTGTGCACTTCTGCAATTACAATTATTAGCGAAATCAGAATATAATCCTAATGACCCAGAGAATGCAGCAGGGGCGTGCTGGTGCTCATCAGCTGGGAGCTACCAAAGCCTGCCCTGCCAGTGCAGGCTGCTCCCCACTCCTGAGACCAAAACCAGAGACCAAAACTGGTCACCTCTGGCTGAAACTGCACCCAGATCTCCCAGCTGCTGAGCAGGGCTGGCAGCACCAGCGAGGGGTGAGCCCCGCACCCAGCACACCAGGGTTTGCATCCCCTGCCTCCTGAAAGGCCAGGCTCAGCCTCCTCCAGTGCCACCCTCCCTGTGCCCGGAGCTGCCCTGCTCAGGGGGCACTGAGCTGCTCTGCCCTGGCAGAGGGGAGATCTCCAGTGCCACCCTCCCTGTGCCCAGAGCTGCCCTGCTCAGGGGGCACTGTCCTGCCTTGCCCTGCTCAGGAGGCACTGCCCTGTCCTGCCCTGCTCAGGGGGCACTGAGCTGCCCTGCCCTGGCAGAGGGGAGATCTCCAGTGCCACCCTCCCCTGTGCCCTGCCCTGCTCAGGGGGCACTGAGCTGCCGTGCCCTGCTCAGGGGGCACTGAGCTGCCCTGCCCTGGCAGAGGGGAGATCTCCAGTGCCACCCTCCCCTGTGCCCGGAGCTGCCCTGCTCAGGGGGCACTGAGCTGCTCTGCCCTGGCAGAGGGGAGCTCTCCTTTGCCCCCTCCCATGTGCCCTGCCCTGCCCTGCTCAGGGGGCACTGAGCTGCCCTGCCCTGGCAGAGGGGAGATCTCCAGTGCCACCCTCCCTGTGCCCAGAGCTGCCCTGCTCAGGGGGCACTGTCCTGCCCTGCCCTGCTCAGGGGCACTGAGCTGCCCTGCCCTGGCAGAGGGGAGCTCTCCAGTGCCACCCTCTCCTGTGCCCTTCCCTGTCCTGCTCAGGGGGCACTGAGCTGCTCTGCCCTGGCAGAGGGGAGCTCTCCTTTGCCCCCTCCCATGTGCCCTGCCCTGCCCTGCTCAGGGGGCACTGCCCTGCCCTGCCCTGGCAGAGGGCACTGAGCTGCCCTGCCCTGCTCAGGGGGCACTGAGCTGCCCTGCCCTGCTCAGGGGGCACTGGGCTGCCCTGCCCTGCTCAGGGGGCACTGCCCTGCCCTGCCCTGGCAGAGGGGAGCTCCTCCAGTGCCCCAGGGGAGGGCACACCTGGATGCTCTCCTTTACAGCAGGGAATCCGTGGGGATCCACAAATGCTGGCTCAGAAGGGAGCTCTCACTCCATATCCCGGGGATCCTCACAGAGAGCACTGCAGGACAGCCCCAAAAGCATCTCTGGGTCAACAAAGCCGAGGTGGGCTGTGTGCACACACCTCTTTGGGAAGGTAGAGATGGCATTCCTGCATGCAAAGGAAGCATTCACACTGTCCCGGGCAATGATTTCCAGTTTCCTGGTGCTGGCCACACATTCTCTGTTGTTTCCCTGGCACACCCTGGGCACGTTCCCGTGGGACAGGGCCTGGCCCAGGTCCCTTCCCTGGGGAAGGAGCTGTGAGCAAGGCAAGAGGAGGGGCTGGCAGCTCTCTCAGGCACTTGTGGGAGCTCATCCCCTTCCCCACCCAGGACAGAATCGTTTGTCCAGAGCTGTTTCTCCCTCCAGTGACACCTGGAGCTGCTGGGAAGGTGGCACTGACTCATTCCTGCCAGAGCCCAGGATCCCAAAGGGACCCAGATCGTTCCTTCCACAAGGCTAATTTGCCTCGGCAGCAAAGAGATGAAGAAGGAAGGAAATCGAAGCGTGAGGGAAATCTTATGGTCAAAAATACATTATTTATGTCTGAAATTAGTTTCTCACCTCCCTCATTAGCATAATTGCCCCGCTCTGGGCCAGGTCTGAGCATGTTCCCCGATGGAAATGGATCCAGGGCAATCACAGGAATTTGCCTGGCTGGGAATGAGTCCCCCAGTGCTCCCAGGAGCTGGGGGTGTGAGAGCACAGGGCTGGGGGGATCTCTGCACAGCCCCCACAGAAACACCTCCAGCTGCTGGCTCTGCTTCCCTCCTGCGCCTTCTCCTGGGCTGTCCCCCTGCTGCCCTGTGCTCGGTTCTATCTGTTCTCTTCTTCTCCCTGGAAAGAGTACTTCTCACATAATATGGAATGTAAAATATATCTCCCTCTGTTTTCCAGCTGGCTCCAGGCTGTCCCGCTGTCCCAGAGCCCCCTCTGCCAGGATCGGGGCTGTCCCATTTCCATCCCTTCTCTCTGCAGCCCTGGCCTCTCCCCCTCCCCTGCATTCCTGCCCTCCGGCACCAGTCCCTCTGGTGTTCCCACCTTGGAGGCTGAGGGCAGCATTTGTGTGATATCAAACCCGGTGTTTGCCTCCCAAAGACCTGTGCGTGTCCATGATGAGCTCATTGCTTCACTCCCTTCTCCTTCCTCTGAAGCCTGCTCCCCAAACCCAGACCCCGTGCCAGGGGCTGCCCCTCTGCCAGGTGGGAATGGCGTTTCTGAAGGGATCAGACCAGGACATCAAACACTAAAAGCCTCTCTAGGGAGGAGATTGCCGCTATTTGTTAAGCCTCAGATCTCTCTAAGAGCACTTCAAAGACAAAAGGGAAGGATTTGGCCCCGCTTTGAGAAGGGGGACATAAAGATGAAGTTGTCAAGTGATCTCCCTGCAGGCCCAGGAACTCCCCACATCAAAGGTCAGCCCTGCTGCAGTGCCAGGCTTTGGGACACAGGGACACTTTTGTCCTCCGGAATGCCAGAGCCATGAATCCCAGAAGGAGGGGCTTTGATGGCCCCAAAATGTGCTCCCCACTCGTCACACTCACACAGCCTCTTGTTGCTTTAGTGTAACACACCAAAAAAGGGCGTATTTTCCATCAAGAGCAATTAATTTAAAAATCGGCACTCTGAGTGCTTCGTGCAGCATTTGACCCCAGGAAACAGTGAAGAAAAGCCATTTAGCCAATTATGCTGAAAACTAGCCTGGCAAATAAACGCCATTTTTTCATATTTGGATTGAACCTTTAGTTCTTCCGTGTGGTTTCATCTGAAATGCCAAGCTTCAGTGTCTGTCTGGTTATCCAACAGATTTTCACTCCAGGGAAGGAGCTCCACAGCCACTCTGTGCTTGGGAGCAGCCCCTGAGCAGGCTGCAAAGTTTGGGATGCTCCACCTGCTCGGGGCAGTGCCTCAGGGACTGCCACCCATGGGCTGCACTTTAAACCCATGGGCTGCCCTTTAAACTCATGGGCTGCACTTTCCTCTCCAACCCATGGACTGCACTTTCCTCTCCACCCATGGGCTGCACTTTCCTCTCCACCCATGGGCTGCACTTTCCTCACTCAGAGAATATACCAACTCAGGGGATAAATAAATTCCATTTAACCTCACATCCCTCCCCAAGGTGCTGGCATCACTTGGTGATTCAGCCCAGGGACCAAAGACAGCCTGCCCAGTGTCACACCGCTGCTGTGAGGAGCAGGGCTGGCACTGGGGGCAGGTCAGGGGAGCAGTCTGGCTGCTGAGGCACCCAGGAGAGGCCAGGGCTGCCCCTGGCCCTGCTGCAGCACCCACAGCCTGCTCCAGGAGGGAAACACAGCTGGGAAACAGCTGGGCACTGTCTGCAGCAGTGGGAGTGGGTCCTGACTCCAACACCTCCCAAAACCAGCACCTCCCGAAACCAGGATCTCCCGAAACCAGCATCTCCTGAAACCAGCACCTCCTGAAACCAGCATCTCCTGAAAACAGCACCTCCCGAAACCAGCATCTCCTGAAAACAGCACCTCCCGAAACCAGCACCTCCTGAAACCAGCACCTCCCGAAACCAGCACCTCCTGAAACCAGCACCTCCTGAAACCAGCACCTCCTGAAACCAGCACCTCCCGAAACCAGCACCTCCCGAAACCAGCACCTCCCGAAACCAGCATCTCCTGAAAACAGCACCTCCTGAAACAAGCACCTCCTGAAACAGCATCGTTCCTTCCACAAGGCTAATTTGCCTCGGCAGCAAAGAGATGAAGAAGGAAGGAAATCGAAGCGTGAGGGAAATCTTATGGTCAAAAATACATTATTTATGTCTGAAATTAGTTTCTCACCTCCCTCATTAGCATAATTGCCCCGCTCTGGGCCAGGTCTGAGCATGTTCCCCGATGGAAATGGATCCAGGGCAATCACAGGAATTTGCCTGGCTGGGAATGAGTCCCCCAGTGCTCCCAGGAGCTGGGGGTGTGAGAGCACAGGGCTGGGGGGATCTCTGCACAGCCCCCACAGAAACACCTCCAGCTGCTGGCTCTGCTTCCCTCCTGCGCCTTCTCCTGGGCTGTCCCCCTGCTGCCCTGTGCTCGGTTCTATCTGTTCTCTTCTTCTCCCTGGAAAGAGTACTTCTCACATAATATGGAATGTAAAATATATCTCCCTCTGTTTTCCAGCTGGCTCCAGGCTGTCCCGCTGTCCCAGAGCCCCCTCTGCCAGGATCGGGGCTGTCCCATTTCCATCCCTTCTCTCTGCAGCCCTGGCCTCTCCCCCTCCCCTGCATTCCTGCCCTCCGGCACCAGTCCCTCTGGTGTTCCCACCTTGGAGGCTGAGGGCAGCATTTGTGTGATATCAAACCCGGTGTTTGCCTCCCAAAGACCTGTGCGTGTCCATGATGAGCTCATTGCTTCACTCCCTTCTCCTTCCTCTGAAGCCTGCTCCCCAAACCCAGACCCCGTGCCAGGGGCTGCCCCTCTGCCAGGTGGGAATGGCGTTTCTGAAGGGATCAGACCAGGACATCAAACACTAAAAGCCTCTCTAGGGAGGAGATTGCCGCTATTTGTTAAGCCTCAGATCTCTCTAAGAGCACTTCAAAGACAAAAGGGAAGGATTTGGCCCCGCTTTGAGAAGGGGGACATAAAGATGAAGTTGTCAAGTGATCTCCCTGCAGGCCCAGGAACTCCCCACATCAAAGGTCAGCCCTGCTGCAGTGCCAGGCTTTGGGACACAGGGACACTTTTGTCCTCCGGAATGCCAGAGCCATGAATCCCAGAAGGAGGGGCTTTGATGGCCCCAAAATGTGCTCCCCACTCGTCACACTCACACAGCCTCTTGTTGCTTTAGTGTAACACACCAAAAAAGGGCGTATTTTCCATCAAGAGCAATTAATTTAAAAATCGGCACTCTGAGTGCTTCGTGCAGCATTTGACCCCAGGAAACAGTGAAGAAAAGCCATTTAGCCAATTATGCTGAAAACTAGCCTGGCAAATAAACGCCATTTTTTCATATTTGGATTGAACCTTTAGTTCTTCCGTGTGGTTTCATCTGAAATGCCAAGCTTCAGTGTCTGTCTGGTTATCCAACAGATTTTCACTCCAGGGAAGGAGCTCCACAGCCACTCTGTGCTTGGGAGCAGCCCCTGAGCAGGCTGCAAAGTTTGGGATGCTCCACCTGCTCGGGGCAGTGCCTCAGGGACTGCCACCCATGGGCTGCACTTTAAACCCATGGGCTGCCCTTTAAACTCATGGGCTGCACTTTCCTCTCCAACCCATGGACTGCACTTTCCTCTCCACCCATGGGCTGCACTTTCCTCTCCACCCATGGGCTGCACTTTCCTCACTCAGAGAATATACCAACTCAGGGGATAAATAAATTCCATTTAACCTCACATCCCTCCCCAAGGTGCTGGCATCACTTGGTGATTCAGCCCAGGGACCAAAGACAGCCTGCCCAGTGTCACACCGCTGCTGTGAGGAGCAGGGCTGGCACTGGGGGCAGGTCAGGGGAGCAGTCTGGCTGCTGAGGCACCCAGGAGAGGCCAGGGCTGCCCCTGGCCCTGCTGCAGCACCCACAGCCTGCTCCAGGAGGGAAACACAGCTGGGAAACAGCTGGGCACTGTCTGCAGCAGTGGGAGTGGGTCCTGACTCCAACACCTCCCAAAACCAGCACCTCCCGAAACCAGCAAACAGCATCCCTGAAACCAGCACCTCCTGAACAGCACTCCTGAAAACAGCACTCCAACCGTCCACAGCACCTCCCGAAACCAGCACCCTGAAACAGCACCTCCTGAAACAAGCACCTCCTGAAACCAGCATCTTCTGAAAACAGCACCTCCTGAAACCAGCACCTCCTGAAACCAGCACCTCCTGAAACCAGCATCTCCTGAAAACAGCACCTCCTGAAACCAGCACCTCCCGAAACCAGCATCTCCTGAAAACAGCACCTCCTGAAACAAGCACCTCCTGAAACCAGCATCTTCTGAAAACAGCACCTCCTGAAACCAGCACCTCCTGAAACCAGCATCTCCCGAAACCAGCACCTCCTGAAACCAGCACCTCCTGAAACCAACACCTCCTGAAACCAGCATCTCCTGAAACCAGCACCTCCTGAAAGCAGCACCTCCTGAAACCAGCACCTCCTGATCCCAGCACCTTCTGAAACCAGCATCTCCTGAAACCAGCATCTCCTGAAACCAGCATCTCCTGAAACCAGCACCTCCCGAAACCAGCACCTCCTGAAACCAGCACCTCCTGATCCCAGCACCTTCTGAAACCAGCACCTCCTGAAACCAGCACCTCCCGAAACCAGCACCTCCTGAAACCAGCACCTCCTGAAACCAGCACCTCCTGAAACCAGCACCTCCTGAAACCAGCACCTCCTGATCCCAGCATCTCCCGAAACCAGCACCTCCTGAAACCAGCACTTTCTGAACCCAGCATCTTCTGACCCCAGCACTTCCTGAAACCAGTACTTGCCAGTCTGAGCACCTCCTGATTTCAGCATCTCCTGACTCCAGCATCTCCTGATCCCAGCATCTCCTGAGACCAGCACTTCCCAGTTCCATCACTTCCCAGTCCCAGCCCCTCCTGACCCCAACACCTCCCAGTTTCAGCATTCCCAGACTGAACCATCTCTTCCCAATGGGAAAATCCCATGGAAAAGAGGGTGAGAATGATGCCAAGGAAGAAACTGAGAATGTTCCAGTGAGAGAAAAAGGAGCAGAGGACAAAGGGCCCCACCTGGCCTGAACTGAGCCTTTCCTGGCGAAATCCATCCCGGGCAGGGGGTGGAGGTGGCCAAGTGCCTTTGGCTGCTCTCTGCAAATCCATCCTCAGGAAATCACTTCTCAGCCAGCCATGAGCAGCCCGATGGTGAGCACAGGGGGAGCCCAGCCCTGGCAGGACAGCCTCCCCACGGGGCGGAAGGATCACTGACTCTCCAAGTCCCTGAGACCACCAGCAGAACTCCCAAAAATATGTAGAACCGCATGAAACCAATCTGAGCCACGAGCCAACTGCACTGACTCCTGCAAGGTCTGCACCTGTTTGTTGTTTCTTTAAAATGCCACGAAAATTGGCAGCAACGTGAAGTGACTGTGCTGAAATTGCTCCTTAATAGGAGCGGAGTGAGAATTAGAACAAAAATAACACAAATACTGTGTTTGCAGCGGAGAGAACAAAGTGTTCACACTTCCAAGCTGATGTCTGAATGTTCTTATTTTTCCAGTGGTAGTTTACTGCCCATTTCAAAGGAAAAGAGGCAGTGCAGGGGATATGGCTGGGTTTAATAGGAAACAGATTAGGACAAGCAATGGTAAAGGAGAGAAATAAAATACTCTGCCAGCAGACCCTTCAGGGTGAGGGTGACCCTGGGGGCAATCCTCCTCCCAGACATAAAAACCACGGCCCAGGGGGTGTGTATCCATCACTGAGACGGCAAAACAAGCCACGGTGACTCAGCCCTGGCTGCAGGACTGCTCCGTGCCCAGGGCAGCAGGAACTGTCACACCTGTGCCCAGGGCAGGAGGAACTGTCACACCTGTGCCCAGGAGAGCTGGAACTGTCACACCTGTGCCCAGCACTGCAGGAACTGTCACACCTGTGCCCAGGGAAGGAGGAACTGTCACACCTGTGCCCAGGAGAGCAGGAACTGTCACACCTGGGCCCAGGGCCGCAGGAACTGTCACACCTGTGCCCAGGAGAGCTGGAACTGTCACACCTGTGCCCAGCACAGCTGGCACTGTCACACCTGTGCCCAGGAGAGCAGGAACTGTCACACCTGTGCCCAGCACTGCAGGAACTGTCACACCTGTGCCCAGGGCAGCAGGCACTGTCACACCTGGGCCCAGGGCAGCAGGAACTGTCACACCTGTGCCCAGGAGAGCAGGAACTGTCACACCTGTGCCCAGCACTGAAGGCACTGTCACACCTGTGCCCAGGAGAGCAGGAACTGTCACACCTGTGCCCAGCACTGCAGGCACTGTCACACCTGTGCCCAGGAGAGCTGGCACTGTCACACCTGTGCCCAGGGCAGCAGGAACTGTCACACCTGTGCCCAGGAGAGCTGGAACTGTCACACCTGTGCCCAGCACTGCAGGCACTGTCACACCTGTGCCCAGGGCAGCAGGCACTGTCACACCTGTGCCCAGGAGAGCTGGCACTGTCACACCTGTGCCCAGGGCAGCAGGAACTGTCACACCTGTGCCCAGGAGAGCTGGAACTGTCACACCTGTGCCCAGCACTGCAGGCACTGTCACACCTGTGCCCAGCACTGCAGGAACTGTCACACCTGTGCCCAGGAGAGCTGGAACTGTCACACCTGTGCCCAGCACTGCAGGAACTGTCACACCTGTGCCCAGGAGAGCAGGAACTGTCACACCTGTGCCCAGGAGAGCAGGCACTGTCACACCTGTGCCCAGCACTGCAGGCACTGTCACACCTGTGCCCAGCACTGCAGGCACTGTCACACCTGTGCCCAGGGCAGCAGGAACTGTCACACCTGTGCCCAGGAGAGCTGGAACTGTCACACCTGTGCCCAGCACTGCAGGTACTGTCACACCTGTGCCCAGGACAGCTGGCACTGCCCCGTCCCAGCTCTGTCCATCACACCTGCCAGTGCCAGCACGTCCCAGTGTCCCTGTCCCCAGGCTGGCTGTCCCCACACGGGGCTGGGGGGGCTGAGCAGGGACCCTGGCCGTGCCCCTGCCCCTGAGCTGATCCCTCATCCCCCTCTGCTCTCCTGGGGCCAGCCAAACCCCCCTCAGCACGCACAGGCAGAGCTCTGATTCCACTGCTGCCTTCCCAAAAAAGCCCAGAGCTCCAATCAAAAGCTCAGAAGTGACTGGAAAATGTCAAAGAACAAATGAAAATCGCTGAGGTTCATGGAGCCCAAGCAGAGGGGCCACGGCACAATCCGGGTTCAGATACCTGTAATCCCTTCTTAGCTTTTCCCCAAGATTCCATACAAAATGGTGCCCATTTGGACAAGACTTGGATTTGTCCAGAGCCTGCATATATCACAGGAAATATCCTTCTATCCTGCATATATCACAGGGAATGTCCATCTCTCCTGCATATATCACAGGAAATGTCCATCTTTCCTGTATACATCACAGGAAATATCCATCTCTCCTGCATATATCACAGGAAATATCCATTTTTCCTGCATATATCACAGGGAATGTCCATCTCTCCTGCATATATCACAGGGAATGTCCATCTCTCCTGCATATACCACAGGAAATATCCATTTTTCCTGCATATATCACAGGAAATATCCATCTCTCCTGCATATACCACAGGAAATATCCATTTTTCCTGCATATATCACAGGAAATATCCATTTTTCCTGCATATATCACGGGAAATATCCATCTTTCCTTCATATATCACAGGAAATATCCTTCTATCCTGCATATATCACAGGGAATGTCCATCTCTCCTGCATATATCACAGGAAATATCCCTCTTTCCTTCATATACCACAGGAAATGTCCATCTTTCCTGTAGGTTCCTTTCTGGTGCTCAGGGGTACCTGAGCATCACAGACTCCTCCCAGTGTCACAGCCCTTCTTTTCCTGCCACAAACATTTCTGATAAAACCCTTGTTCTTGGGGCAGTCCCCTGGGCCCCAGGCCATTCTCCTCTCCCAGGTGCTCCCGTGGCCAGCTCAAACCCAAGCCAAGCCCGTTTTCCAGTGCAGGGAATTCTGAGGAGAGCCAGGGAGGATTGCAGGAGCAGCTGGGCGGGCATATGGCATTCCATCCAAACTGACAGCCGTCCAAACTGTTCCTCCAACAGTTATTGGGAACTGCTGCATCTCCATTTGTGTGGGACTTGGAGGAAAAAAAGTATCTTAAAAATCGGAGAATGAACAAAGCACCACCACTGACTGCTAGCAAACCCCCTCTCCAACAGTTAATTAGCTCCAACTGCTGAAATATTTTGCTGTGCCTGACAACTCCTACCAGCTCTTCTGAGGGCTTCACAAAGAGAGCTCTGCAAAACCCCAGGCAGGGAGGTGGGTGGGCTAAAATCAGTGCTGGATCCCCGTGCAGGGGACAGAGCACACAGGGACACAGGAAATGCAATTTCTGCACCTATTTCTGGGTCTGTGCACACACACACACACAATTTCCACAGCCTCTGGGTGGAGTCTGTAATCAAATCCCTCGGTGAAAACCCATGAGGGAATATGGAATTTAGATTGACTGCTGTCCTAAAGCTGCCCCCTGAGCCTCCCCACCACTGGCTCCTACACCGACCTGCTGAGCTCCAGGCATCGATTGGTCTGCAGACCTTTAGAAATTGACATTTTACCAAATATGTAATCCTTTTTTTCCTTTTGCATCCCGCAAAAATAATTGTTTTAACATTTTAGGTGAGGTCTTTAGTCACGAGCTGGATGTTTTCTGAGGCTGGGATGAGATCTGGCATTTGAGACCACGCAAGGATGGAGGGACAGGGCACAGGGGAGGGATCCCACTGCCAGAGGGCAGGGATGGATGGGACATTGGGAACTGGGAATTATTCCTGGGAGGGTGGGATGGGATATTGGGAATTGGGAATTGTTCCATGGCAGGGTGGGGAGGGGCTGGGATGGAATTCCCAGAGCAGTTGTGGCTGCCCCTGGATCACTGGCAGTGCCCGAGGCCAGGCTGGACAAGGGGGCTGGAGCAGCTGGGACAGTGGGAGGTGTCCCTGCCATGGCAGGGGTGGCACTGGGTGGCACTGGGTGGGATTTAAGGTCCCTTCACACCCAAACCAGGCTGGGATTCTCTGGTTCTTCCAGCACAAGGCAGGTCGCCCCCCAATTTATAAATTTAAATAAAACTTTTAGGATCACTGTCATTCAGAGGTGCCAGTGGAATTCTCTTCACTTTCAGGAGTCATGAGGACTGAAAGAATTCACTGAAACTATTGTTAATGTTATTGTTTTGTTATTGTTTTGTCATTGTTATTGTTATTGTTTTGTTTTCTGTCTCCCACATTCAAGCCTACACAACCCCTCAAATCTACCCAACCCCTGAAACACCCAACCCTCAAACAATGCAGCCCCCAAAAACGAGAAGAAAAAAAAAAAAAAAAACATCAAAAACAAAAAACAAACAAACAAAAAAAAAAAAAAAAAAAAAAAAAAAACAAAAAAAAGAAAAAAAAACAAAACACCAAACCAAAACAAACCCAAAAAAAACAAAAAACCTCACACCAAACCCAACCCATATAACAAAAAACCCAAAACACAACACAACCAAAAAAAAAACAAAAAAAAAAAAAACAAAAAAGAAAAAAAAAACCAACACAAAAAAAAGAAAAAAAAAAAAATAAAAACAAAAAACTATTACAAAAAATCACCAAACAACCAAAAAAACAAAGAACACAAACCCACAAAAACCAACCTCACACAAAACCCAAACCCAACACAAAAAACCCCAAACACCCAACCCAAAAACGCAAACACCAAAACACCCAACCCAAAACACCCAACCCCAAACACCCACACCAAACACCCAACCCCCAAACACCCAAACCTCCAACACCCGACCCCAAACACCCAACCCCAAACACCCAACGCCAAACACACAACCCCAAACACCCAACCCAAACAACCAACCCCAAACACCCAACCCCAAACACCCAAAACACCCAACCACCCAACACCAAACACCAACCCCCAACACCCCCCCAACTCCAACACCCAAACCCAAACACCCAACCCCAAACACCCAAACCTTCAAACACACAACCCAAAACACCCAACCCCAAACACCCAACCCCAAACACCCACCGGCAACACCAAAACCCAACCCCCAAAACACCAAACCCAAACACCCAACCCCCAAACACCCAACCCCAAAAACCCAACTCCCAAACACCTCCAACCCCCAAACACCCAACCCAACACCAACCCCAAACACCAACCGCAAAACACCAAACCCCCAAAACACCAACCACAAACTACCAACCCCAAACACCCAATCCCTAAACACCCAACCCAAACACCCACCCGCAAACACCCAACCCAAACACGCCAACCCCAAACAACCAACCCCAAACACCCAATGACAAACACAAAACCCCAAAACACCCAACTCCGCCAAAACACCCAGCCTCCAAACACGCCAACCCGCAAAACACCCAAACCGTGTCAACACCCCAACCCGCAACACCAACCTCCAAACACCCAACCCCAAACACCCAACCCTCCAAACACCCAACCCCAAACACCCAACCCCAAACACCCACCCCTCCAACATTGAGGCCCCCAAACCCCCACCCCTCAGACAGCCCCAGGTCCCTGCTCTCTGCACCCCCAGGAGCCAGGGCAGCAGAATTCCCTGCAGGACTGCCTGCCCCTCCTGAGCCCTGCAGCCCTGCCAGAGTCCCCAACAGGGCAGTTCTGCCAAGGTGACACAGAAATAAACCCCTGGCAAGAGGAGCTGCCTGCTCACGTCAGGGTTGGGGTAATTCTCATCAGGCCTGTGTGTCTGTGAGCACTGTCACAGCAATTAGAGGCTTTAAGGAAACCAAAGTCGTAGATAACGTATTGAAACAATAAAGTGACATTTTGATATGCAACCAGCAGGCATTAAGGAAGTGACAACTGACTCCAAAACGTCCAGAAAGATATTTAAATCAGCAATGCTGAATAAATTAAAGGAGCAATTACTGGTATGTTTGACAAAGCATGATACAACAATATATTAGGCGTATATTAGCTCAGCCTTTACTCACTGATCTCTATCTGCTTTTAATTAATGAATTTAATCGGCTGTAAGGGAGATTTGAGGATGGCTTCTTACAAGTCAAGGGGGAAAACCATTTCATATTTTGGAGAGGAGAAGCACAGGGAGCCTGCAGAGGGAAACCCTTGGGGAGGAGCCACTCCTGGTCTGTGTCTGTGCCCAGGGCTGGGAAGGGGCAGGAGAGTCTCCAATAATTGTGATTTTCATTGTGTTATCTTGTGTGTTCTCTGTGCTCTCCTGTGCACTTCTCTGCTTGCACTTGTCTGTGTCAGCCCAGGATGTGTGTTATTCCAGAAAAGCATCAATAATACCAAATCAGAAAATGAGAGCAAACTCTCTAAAACTGGGGATTTATTGGGCTATTATGCACACAATCCTTACAAAGATTGAACATTATTATCATTATTATTATTTTAGCTTCATTTTCAATTGCATTTTAAATAACAACTGTTTGTAGTTTTCTCTCTTTGCCACACCTGGGGATTAAAATGGATGCTTAAACTATTTGAAATCAGTTGAAATTAGTTCTATTTTCCATATCTGGGGAATGGAATATAGGCTTAAACTGCTCTAGATGAGTTAAGCCTGGAACTGTCAGATGGAGCTCACTCCTGGAGTTCCTCCAGTAAATGATATTTAAATGGCTCGTGGCTGAGCCCCTTCCAGAATGGCAGATTTTTGTCTCCACCACACATGAACAATAGGGCCAGGAAATGCTGTAAATGCTGGAGGTGCCACTTGTACCCAGCCCAGCTCAGAAGGAATGGTCCCTCACAGCTCCCCGAGCTTCCAGCCCCGGAGCAGGAGTCAGGGCAGCAGGGCAGGAGCTCAGGGAGCTCCCCTGGAAAGGCTGGCACAGCCAGGGTGCTTGGGGATGCACTTCTGGGTGTACCACTCCTCCCATCTGTGAGCCTGCACACAAACCCCAGCTGGGCAGAGCAGATCCTCCCCAGCCAGAGGCCCCTGGGCACAGCAGTGCAGCCCCTGGCCCCACAAAACCTGGGAAACTGCTGAGAGTTCCCTCATTGTGCCACAACTCCGGGTTGGGGGGAAGTGCAGGAGGAGCTGGCAGAGCTCCGTGTGCAGCTCTGCACGGGAGGGAACCCAGCTCAGGAAACACTGGGAGAGCAAGGGAACAGGAGAGCAAGGGAATGGGAGAACAGGAGAGCAAGGAGAACAGGAGAGCAAGGGAACAGGAGAGCAAGGGAATAGGAGAACAGGAGAGCAAGGAGAACAGGAGAACAAGAGAACAAGGAGAGCAAGGAGAACAAGGAAAACAAGGGAACAGGAGAACAGGAGAACAAGGAGAACAAGAGAACAAGGGAACGGGAGAACAAGGAGAGCAAGAGAACAAGAGAACAGGAGAACACGGGCACAGGAGAACAGGAGAACAAGGAGAACAAGAGAACAGGAGAACAGGAGAACAGGAGAACAGGAGAACAGAGAACAGGAGAACAGGAGAAAACAGAGACAGGAGAACGGAAAGAGAACAGGAGAACAGAGAACAGAGAACAGGAGAACAAGAGAACAGGAGAACCGGAGAACAGGAGAATGAGAGAACAGGAGAACCGGAGAACAGGAGAACAGGAGAACAGGAGAACAGGAGAACAGGAGAACAAGAGAACAAGGAGAACAGGAGAACAGGAGAACAGGAGAACAGGAGAACAAGAGAACAAGGAGAACAAGGAGAACAGGAGAACGAGAACAGGAGAACAAGAGAACAAGGAGAACAAGGAGAACAGGAGAGCGCGAGAACAGGAGAGCAAGAGAACAAGGAGAACAAGGAGAACAGGAGAACAGGAGAACAGGAGAACAAGGAGAACAAGAGAACAGTAGAACAGGAGAACAAGCCCTGATCCTTCCTGCAGGGGGAATGGCTCCCACTGCCAGGGGACAGGGATAGATGGGATATTGGGAATTGGGAATTGTTCCCTGGCAGGGTGGGCAGGCCTGGCACAGGTGCCCAGAGCAGCTGTGGGTGCCCCTGGATCCCTGGCAGTGCCCAAGACCAGGCTGGACACTGGGGCTGGAGCAGCCTGGCACAGTGGGAGGTGTCCCTGCCATGGCAGGGTGGCACTGGGTGGGATTTAGGGTCCCTTCACTCCCAAACCCTTCTGGGCCTCCCTGGCTTTCCAGGCAGGAAATACCCCCCCCACACACAGTGTGTGTATTCTCAGTGCTGTATTTCCAGTGACCTTTGGTGAGCCAGGACAGAACAGCCCCGTTTTCATTCCCACCTTTAGTCAGAAGCCCAGACCTGCCAGAGGGAGGCTGAGGAGGAGTTTGGGATCAGGAGCAGCCCCTGGGGCCCTGCCTGGCTCTGCTGCCACACAGCCCCATCAGTACCAGCCCAACAGCAGCCACCAACCCTCCTAACAGTGCCCTTAGCTGGGCAGCTGCTCAGCACAGCACCAGAGGGGCCAGCACAACCAGCTGCAAGAACAGCTCCAGATGTATTAAATATTAAAATACTGTTAAATATTAAAGCAAAACTTCTCAAAGATAAAAGCCAGGCAGAAGTCACCACCCATTCTAATGTTTTACGTGGCTCTGTCTCGAAGCATTTTGTAACAGGAACGGCCTGGGCACTTGGGAAAAACCAAAGGACAAGAACAGCATTTAATTACAGCATTAAACCATCGAGTTCCTGTTGGCTGAGAGAACACAGAACCCAATAACTCAGATTTGCTTGACAAATTCATCTTCCCTTTCTCTGTTTCTGACTGGGACATGCACAGGAGGAAGAGGTGCAGTCACCAAGGGGAGCAGCTCCTTTGAAATCCTGCCCCTCACCTGCTCCTACGCAATGAATTTAATTTTTTCCCTCTCAGAAGAAAAAGCTCCTTTTATTTCTCTCTGTGCAGTGACCCTGATCAAACCCACTCTATTGAACACGGGTGCAAGACAAGAGGAAGGTAAATCCTGTGAAGCCTTTGCCCAGACTGAAGGCTCTGTGCTCAGTGGCAAAGTGCCCCAGGAGGGATTTCATGGATCATTGCATCCCCTGAGCCTCTCCCAGCACAGCCAGGAGCAGCCAGAGCTGGCTCCAGGCACTGGAATGGGAACGGGAGAGGGAGCAGGGAGGGAAAGGCAGATGGAGGAGAGCAGGAATTCCAGGCTGCCACTGAGCTGGAGGTGTGAGGAACAGGAATCTGCTCCTCCGGGAGAAGACAACAGCATTCCATGTGGGAGGGCTCAGAGAGGGAGCCCTCAAAGACAGCAGCTGGTGCTGGGGGCTGCAAACCTCAGACCAACCTGAGAAAGAGCCCAGGGACAAGCAGAGAACCCCAGAATCGTGCAGGATGGAAAAGCCCTCTCAGAGCCCTCTCCAGCCATTCCCAGCCCTGCCCAGGCCCTGCTCTCCCTGGTGTTAAGGGGTTTCATCCTGTGAAAAATGCCTATTTTGTGATTGGCTTTTTGTAAATATTACAATGAATATTGTATGTGTTGTGTCAGGAAGTGATGCTGTGTTAATTCTCTTAAGGAGTGTGTGAAATATCGTTTTAGGTTATAACACAAAGTTAAAATAGAAACTATGCTGTGTAAGATATTTGTTTAAAGAAAGGACTCACAGTGAGAGAGCAGCCACAGAACACGTGAATCTTTCAGAGAAAGAGAATTTATTGCCCCATTATCAGAAATTAACTTCTTCCTGCCTGCTCAGCCCTGATGGTGCCATCAGGATCCAGAGGAAGGAGCTGACCCTGCCCAGACAGAATCCTGTGTGTGACTGGAATTGATGCACCATGTGTGAGGTGTATGAACATGCAACAGGCTGTTGCATTAAGGGTTAACTCTCTGTTAATGTGGGTCCTTTTTCGGGCTTATTTTGCCCAAAAAGAGGAACCCAGACTGTCCATAACTCTTTGTTCTTATTGTCTCATATTGTCCTAATCCAAACTGTCCAAATTATTATTACTCCAATTATAAGGCTATTCTTATAATCATTCTATTACTATTAAACTTTTACAATTTTAAAAACAAGAGATTGGTGTTTCTCACAATCCCAAGCAGCTGTCTCTCCTCCAAGCATTCCCCTGCCAAAACTCCCAAAGCTTCCCCCACCTCCAAAACACCCAGAGCCTTGGGGGGAGCCAGCATGTGCAGACCAGTAAGAGAATGCAGGTTGGGGTGTCTCGGGGCTCTGCTGCTCTCTGTGACCCCCAGATGGGTCACAAAGTCTCTTTTCCCAGCCTGGCACTCAAGGAAGGACTCAGAGCTCTTCGGTTCTTGTTCTCAAGGTTGTTCATTGTTCCTTATTTATAAAATTCTCTCTCCTGTCCTATTACAGAGGTTTTCTGAGGTCCCAGGATGAGGGAAGAGACGACAATGTTGACTCCATGCATCAGAAGGCTTTGATTTATTATGATATGATATATAAGATATAGAAACTATACTAAAAGAGTAAAGAGAAAGGTTTCACTACAAAGCTAAGCTAAGAATAGAAAAGAATGTGTAAACTGAAGTCTTCTCAGCCCGAGACAGGCCGAACAGGTGAATTGTGATAGGCTCTTAATTGCAAACAGTCTGACGGGGCCAATCACAGATTTCTCCCCGTTGCATTCCACAGCAGCAGATAAGAATTGTTTACCGTTGTTCCTGAGGCTTCTCAGCTCTAAGGAAAGGAAAAATCCTAAGTAAAGGATTTTTCATAAAATATGTTGGCAACACTGTCCAGCCAAGGTCCGTTCAGCAGGACAGACAGAGGCACTGCCTGCCCCAGGGCAGTGTTATCTTTTATACTAAAAACCACCTGTGCAATATTTACAATAACTTCCCAATCCCCATCACCTGTGTCAGACACTGAGCTTCTGCTCCACACCAATCCCAGAGTGCCACCAGCACAGCAGGAGATGGAGGCCCAGAAGAAGAAGAAGGAGAAAGGCTGGACATGCCCAGATCCCTCCATCTTGCCCCCTGAACCCCCATTCTAAAAAACCCCAAAAAATCTCTTTTTCACTCCATGACAAACTCACTATTATTCTACTTAAACTCCTTTGACTTGTAATCCTTCATGTAAAGGTTGGGAATTGTTTTTTCCATGGGTCAAGATCAAAGGCACAGGGGCCTTGGGCTCTGTGCTCAGGCCTCTGGGCCCCCTGGGCAGGGGCTCAAGCCCTCCAGGGCAGCCAGAGGAATTTCCTGGGCTCCCACAGGATTTAGGGGATTTAGGATTTAGGGGATCCTTGGACTGATTGGGATCAATATGTGCAAACCACTAAGAGAATACAGGATTTGTGGGATCCCCAAATTGTTGGGACCAACCTGTGCAGACACTGAGAGAATGCAGGCTGGGTACAGGATTTAGGGGATCCCCAAATTGATGGGACCAGCCTGTGCAGACACTGAGAGAATGCAGGCTGGGTACAGGATTTAGGGGATCCCCAAATTGATGGGACCAGCCTGTGCAGACACCAAGAGAATGCAGGCTGGGTACAGGATTTAGGGGATCCCTGGATGGATGGGACCAACCTGTGCAGACACTGAGAGAATGCAGGCTGGGTACAGGATTTAGGGGATCCCCAAATTGATGGGACCAACCTGTGCAGACACTGAGAGAATGCAGGCTGGGTACAGGATTTAGGGGATCCCCAGATTTCTGGGACCAACCTGTGCAGACACTGAGAGAATGCAGGCTGGGTACAGGATTTAGGAGATCCCTGGATTTCTGGGACCAACCTGTGCAGACACTGAGAGAATGCAGGCTGGGTACAGGATTTAGGGGATCCCTGGATTGATTGGGACCAGCCTGTGCAGACACTGAGAGTATGCAGGCTGGGTACAGGATTTAGGGGATCCCTGGATGGATTGGGACCAGCCTGTGCAGACACTGAGAGAATGCAGGCTGGGTACAGGATTTAGGGGATCCCCAAATTGTTGGGACCAGCCTGTGCAGACACTGAGAGAATGCAGGCTGGGTACAGGATTTAGGGGATCCCCAAATTGATGGGACCAGCCTGTGCAGACACCAAGAGAATGCAGGCTGGGTACAGGATTTAGGGGATCCCCAAATTGTTGGGACCAGCCTGTGCAGACACTGAGAGAATGCAGGCTGGGTGCAGGATTTAGGGGATCCCCAAATTGTTGGGACCAGCCTGTGCAGACACTGAGAGAATGCAGGCTGGGTACAGGATTTAGGGGATCCCTGGAGGGATGGGACACACGGGATCTCAGCAGCCCTTCCTGCAGGCCTGGAGCTGGGAGGCACTGGGATTTTCCATGCCAGGCACCAGCAGCTCCTGGCACCCCCTTCGCCGCTGGCACCCCTCAGCCCAGCCCGGGCCAGCAGCAAACTCTTTAATTACAAACACGGCGCTCTAAAATTGGATAAATGCACCGAATTGCCTTTTTGGCCGCTGGCACAAAGGAGTGGGAAAAGCTCTTCTGAAGGACGGCAGAGCAAGCAGGATCTCCAGCCCCTCTCGGAATAATTGTCCCTTCATCCAGGGCCGGGGTAACCATGGCAAATAACTGCTCTGTGCTCAGCCTCCTCCTGCTCAGGCTGAATTACCTCTCAGCTAACAACCACTCAGAGAACAATTAAACCAGCCTAAAAATCGGGGTTTTCTCCTCAGAAAGCTCAGGGATGTCCATCGAGAACATTTTAAAAATGTTTCCAGGAATCTTTGCTCGTGCAGCAAATGCCAGTGGCTACCACCATTCACACAAACTAACATTAATTAACATTTCACCCATTACCAGGAGAGGAAACGCTGGCAGCTGCAAGGAGGGGTGACTTTCAAATGGGAGAGGGTTTGCTGGGATTTTGGGAAGGAGTTCTGGCTGTGAGGGAAGCCCTGGCACAGAGAGGCAGACCCTGCCCTGCCCACAGGAGAGGCCACGGGCACTGTGGCTATTCCCTGACCCAGAGGTTCAGCAAACCAGGGAATAACCTGGAAAGCCCTGGACCCTTTGGAAAGCCCTGGAGCCCAGCACAGCAGAGCAGAGCCCTTCCTGCATCCTCCCCCTGCCCTGCTGGCTGGAAACTAAACAGCATTTCCAGGAGACTTCCATTTGCAGCTCTGATCTGCATCAGCTTCTGCAGAGGGCAAAAAGGCACAGAAAATCAAATAGCTGGATTGTAGCAGCACCCCACGTATTTCAGGCCAGAGAAACCAAGTTAAAAGGAAGCCATGAGTACCTGTTTCCAGCTGGAATGGTTTGGGAAGTTTGTCCTGTTTTGGAGGTTTATTGCTGCTCCTGTGAGCATCCCCCCAGCCCTCGCTCACTGAGGCCACACAACAAATGAAGAGCACAAAAAAGGATGGACAGAACAAAAAAACGGCAAGGAAGCCAAAGGGGGAGGGAAGGAGGGAGGGACGGGAAGGGAAGGGAAGGGGGGAAGGGAAGGGCACGGGAAAGGGGAGGGGAGGGAGGGTAGGGAAGGGAAGGGGAAAGGGAAAGGGGGAAGGGACAGGGACGGGAGGGACGGAGAGGGAAGGGGAAGGGGAGAAGGAGGAAGGGAGGGAAGGGCAGGGGGAAGGGAAGGGAGGGGGAAGCGGAAGGGATGGGGGGAGGGAGGGACGGGCTGGAAGGCTGGGAAGGGACGGGAAGGGGGAAGGGAAGGGGGGCGGGCAGGGAAGGGGGAAGGGAAGGGAAGGGGGAAGGGGAAGGAAGGGGGAAGGGAGGGGAAGGGGGGAAGGGGAGGGCCGGGGGCAAGGGCAGGGAAGGGGCAGGGAAGGGAAGGGGGACGGCGGGAAGGGGGCCGGGCAGGGCAGGGGAAGGGCGAGGGGCGGGGGACTAGGGACAGTGGAAGGGGGGAAGGGCCGGGACGGGGAAGGGAAGGGAAGGGGCCGGGGAAGGGACGGGGGCAAGGGAAGGGCGGGGGGGCAGGGAAGGAAGGGGGACAGGGCAGGGCCGGGGAGGGGCCGGGAAGGGGCGGGAAGGGCACAGGGGGCAGGGAAGGGAGGGGGGGGAAGGGGAGGGGGCCGGGCAGGGGAAGGGGAAGGGCAGGCGGCGGAAAGGGACAGGGGGAGCGGGGCAAGGGGGAAGGGCGGGGGGGGAAGGGACAGGGGAAGGCGGCGGGGAAGGGGGACGGGAAGGGAAGGGGAAAGGGAAGGGAAGGGGATAAGGGGAAGGGAAGGGGAGACGGGAAGGGAAGGGGACAAGGAAGGGAAGGGGAAAGGGGAGGGAAGGGGAACAGGGAAGGGAAGGGGGAAAGGGGAAGGAAGGGGGGAGGGAAGGGAAGGGGAAAGGGAAGGGAAGGGAAAGGGACGGGAAGGGGGAAGGGGAAGGGAAGGGAAGGGAAGGGAAGGGGCGCAAGGGAAGGGAAGGGGGGAAGGGAAGGGAAGGGGAAGGGAAGGGAAGGGGACAAGGGAAGGGAAGGGGAAAGGGAAGGGAAGGGGAAGGGAAGGGAAGGGGAAGGGAAGGGAAGGGGAAGGACGGGAAGGGGGAAGGGAGGGAAGGGAAGGGGAAAGGGACGGGAAGGGGAAATGGAGGAAGTGGTTTCCTTTCCAGCTGGCCTTTGACGTTCCTTTCCTTTTCCCCATTTACATGTCCTTTTCCTTTCCTTTCAATTTTCATTTCCTTTCCTTTCCTTTTCCTTCCGTCCTTCCTTTTTCCTTTCCTTTCCCTTTCCTTTCCCCATCTCTCAGTGCAGGTCATTTATAACCTCATTAATTACCTGACCCCCTGGCTGAGATTTGGTGGATTTGGTTACCATGTGATGTGATCACATTATACCCATTATAAATGTGGGTACAAGCAGGCTGGGCACACTCTGGTGAGGGCTGTGGGCAGTCCCTCTCCTCCCCTGGCAGTGGGCACCAGCCCTCCCGCCCCTGCTGCTGGCCTGTGCCCGTTCCTGCCGCTCTGTGGAGTCCTGAGCTGAATTCCAAAGGAGGGAAGGAGGGAAGTGCTGCTGTTCCCTCAGCCCAGAGCCAGGGCAGGCTGCTGGCCCCAGCTGCTCCAGGGAATTCCCATCCAGCTCACACTCCTGCCTCACCGACCCCACACCCGTGTTTCACAGCCTCCCTGCCTGCCTGGAAGATCAAGGATGCATTTCACTCCCTGGCTCTTATTTCCTCAGCCTGGAAAGAGGAATTTTCTTGGAATTTCCCTCATTTGCTGCAGCTCCTTTCCTTCCCCACCAGCCCCAGCCCAGGGACAGCAGGTTACCCCCAGTAAATCCAGCTTGGCTGCCCAGTTCCCAAGGGAATCCTTTGGATAATGCAGTGCCAGGAGTGTGTGCAGAGTGCTCTGGTGGGATAAGGGTGCAGAGGATCCTAATCTGAATTACCACGGCCACCATCCCCTGCCTCAGGCACAGGGGCTGCATCCCCCCCCTGCTGACAGCACCCCTGGGAGCCATGTTCTCTCTGTCTTTATTTCTTGTTTGTTTGCTGGGCTTGATATTGGCTGGTTGTTTCTCTGTTTGTTGACTTTTGCTGGGTTTTTTGTGTGCTTGTGGGTTTTTTTGGTTCTATCCGTGCTGGGGTTTTTGTGTAATAACAAGGGACCTGCTTTGTCTCCCAGTGAACAGCTGTTCTACAGAGCAGCATCCCTGGAGCTGTGCCAGCCCCAGGTGGGGAAGGGCAGGAGGAGAGCAATATCCAACCAGGGACAGGCTGTGGCTGTGCACACAGGGGATCCCTGCGGGAGCAGGATCAGCAATATCCTGATTTCCCACTCTCTCTGCACCCAGGACAGGCTGTGGCTGTGCACACAGGGGATCCCTGCGGGAGCAGGATCAGCAATATCCTGATTTCCCACTCTCTCTGCAGCCAGGACAGGCTGTGGCTGTGCACACAGGTGATCCCTTCGGGAGCAGGATCAGCAATATCCTGATTTCCCACTCTCTGCAGCCAGGACAGGCTGTGGCTGTGCACACAGGTGATCCCTTTGGGAGCAGGATCAGCAATATCCTGATTTCCAGCACACTCTGCAGCCAGGACAGGCTGTGGCTGTGCACACAGGGGATCCCTGCGGGAGCAGGATCAGCAATATCCTGATTTCCCACTCTCTCTGCAGCCAGGACAGGCTGTGGCTGTGCACACAGGTGATCCCTTCGGGAGCAGGATCAGCAATATCCTGATTTCCCACTCTCTCTGCACCCAGGACAGGCTGTGGCTGTGCACACAGGGGATCCTTCAGGAGCTGGATCAGCAATATCCTGATTTCCCACTCTCTCTGCAGCCAGGACAGGCTGTGGCTGTGCACACAGGTGATCCCTTTGGGAGCAGGATCAGCAATATCCTTTCCCTATTCTTTTATTATAGTTTTAATATATTATATATCATAAAATAATAAATCAGCCTTTTGAACATGGAGTCAACTTTCTCATCTCTTCCCTCATCCTGAGACCCCTGGGAGCACTGTCACAGATCCCCATCCCAGCTCAGTCCCTGCCCATTTATCACAGATCCCCATCCCAGCTCAGTCCCTGCCCATTTATCACAGATCCCATCCCAGCTCAGTCCCTGCCCATTTATCACAGATCCCATCCCAGCTCAGTCCCTGCCCATTTCCTGTGAACATTGAGCACGGTCACAGATCCCATCCCAGCTCAGTCCCTGCCCATTTATCACAAATTCCCATCCCAGCTCAGTCCCTGCCCCATTTCCTGGGAGCATTGAGCACTGTCACAGATTCCCATCCCTGCTCAGTCACTGCCCATTTCCTGTGAACATTGAGCACTGTCACAGACCCCCATCCCTGCTCAGTCCTGCCCATTTCCTGTGAGCATTGAGCACTGTCACAGACCCCCATCCCTGCTCAGTCCCTGCCCATTTATCACAGACCCCATCCCAGCTCAGTCCCTGCCCATTTATCACAGATCCCCATCCCAGCTCAGTCCCTGCCCATTTCCTGTGAACATTGAGCACTGTCACAGATCCCCATCCCTGCTCAGTCCCTGCCCATTTCCTGTGAACATGAGCACTGTCACAGATCCCCATCCCAGCTCAGTCCCTGCCCATTTCCTGTGAACATTGAGCACTGTCACAGATCCCCATCCCTGCTCAGTCGACAGCCCCCAGCCTCTGTGCAGTTAAATCCCCAGAAATTCTCCTCTCAGAAGTGCAAAGCACCAGTCAGCTCCAGTCTGCTGCAACGAGGTTGTTTCCTCATGGTATTTCCCTCTTCTCCTTGGAGATGAAGAGGGAATCCCTAACTCAGGGAATCTGGGGCAGTGGCCTGAGCTGGCATCAAGCACCATATCAGCAACAGACTCAGGATGGAACCTGCCAATTTAAATCAACTGAAGCAATGGATTGCTTTTAAATTTATTTAATATTATTTATTTAATAGTATGCATTTACTTTTTATTTACATTATTTAAATTTTATTCAAATTATTTAAATTATTTCATTAATTTAATTTTCTATTTAAATTATTTAATTGATATTATTTTATTTACTATAATAATTTAATATTTAATATTATTAACATATATATATGTATGTACAGCTATATCTAAAATGATAAGTGATGTTATAGATGGACAGCTGTCTCTCACAGTTAAATCATTTCTATTACTGAGAGATAAGGAGAGGAACTAAGAAATCACAGAGAAGGAGAGGAACTTTCCTCAGTTTTTCAGATTTACGGGAAGCCCTCAGGCAGCCTGGAGACCTTCCTGCTCACATCCCCTCCCCAGCCCTGCCCTGGTGCAGACCCAGCCCCGTCCCTGGGTGCCAGCGCAATTAACGCCGTGGCTAATTGCCTGCAAGCAGAGGGAGCTCTGGCTCTTCGAGAATTAGGAAGAACAGCTGGACACAGTCCAGTTTCAGAGTTCTACCCAAATAAAGTGGATGCCCTTGAACAAATGCATCCCACCAGGTGGGTTTAGGGTCCCCCCAACCCCAACCCCACCCAGGCTGGGATGCCCTGACCCCACCGTGCCCCAGCTCACTGGCTCCTGCACACCTCACTGCTCTTGATTTTGACCTCTGAGCTACCTGGGCTTAAATCAGAGTTTGCTTGGGTGTCCCAGCTGAGCAGAGCAGGCAGCATTTGCAATCTGCTGTGGGTTGCACACACATCCAGAACACAGGAGAGGAGCAGGAGATCCCCAGTGCTGATCACAGAGAGGAATCAGAGCTCCACAGCACGGCTCCAACCCTCCCAGAGTGAGACACGTGCTCCAATAACAGCTGGGAACAGGGGAAGGCTCAAGACAAAAAGTCTGGAAGCACAGCAATAAATGATGGGACCTGCCCGTGTGACACCCTGGCTCCATCAGGCAAAATGAATTGCTGAGCACAAAGCATAATAAAGAGAGATGCCAGGGCATGGTCGTGTCTGCCAGTGGTAATTTGAAGTTGAAATATAATCACGCACAATATAGATGATAAATAACACCAGACAAGGTCTCCAGTGACAAAGGTAAATAATAAATTTGTGTGGAAGTCAGGATTTACACTGAGGCTGTGAAATGGAAGCAGAGAGATACTGTAAATATTGTCCTTTCCAGGTGATGACTTTAATTTCCCAGAGAAGCACCTCTGAAGCTTTCCCAAGGCTTTCCTGGCCCAGGAACCCACAGGTTTCCCATCTCTAAAGCTCCAGGACAGTATCCATGCTGCCAGCCAGCGGCCAGCACTCAGGTCTGAAGGGAGGAATGTGTTTGGCAAGGAGAGGATCAGTCAAAGATGAATTCTGGAAACTTGTCTGCCAGGGCCAGGCTGTTCCATGGCAGAGCCCAGAGCAGAAAGCAGCAGCAGAGCAAAGCCCTGCAAGGAGCAGAGGCAGCTCCTGGCCCAGGGACACCCCGAGCCCTTGAGCAGCTGCCAGGGAGAGACCCCCTGGTCCCAGCCTGAGCCCAGCCCAGCCCCAAAACATCCCTGAGAGCCTGGCCACTCCTGCAGGGCCAGGGCCACCCCACAGACGCTGTGCTGGAGTGATGGGGATCTCAGCCCACCAGGGCCACCCCACAGACCCTGTGCTGGAGGGACAGGGATCTCAGCCCACCAGGGCTCCTGCAGGGCTGGGCTCACCACGGGAGCTGCAGCTCTGGGGCTGCTGCAGGTGCTGGGGAGCAGAAGGAGCCCATGGTCAGTCTCCACCCCATGACCCCACCATGGTCAATCTCCACCCCATAACCCCACCGTGGTCCCCTGGATGGCTCTGGAGGGTCTGACCTGCCACGGCAGACCCCAGCCCTCATGCCAGTGTCCTGGGCAAGCACCAGCAGCCTTGGGATGGCAGAGAGCAAGCGCTGGCAGGAGAAGTGGAGCAGCTCTCCCAGGGAGGAACGGGGAACTGCCTCAGCCCTAAGGATCAAAGGAGCCCTCATTAAACCTGGGCTGGAGCTGATTGGGATCTGACTAATTGGGTCTCTTGTAGGCAGGCAGAGACTGCAGAGGGAGAATATTCAGGGAAAGCAGGTGGCCTAGAAAAACCCAGGGCTCCAGTGAAGAATGAACTCAGGAGCCTGTTCCAGAAATGGGTTTTTTGTCCCCAGCAGGACAGGAGCTGGGCAGTGTGGGGTGTGGGTGATGCTTCCTGGGGAACCCAGGGAGGGAGCAGTGTCCCAGTGCTGCAGGACAGCTGCTGGTGCTGGTAATACGATATTCCTGCATCATTCCCAAATCCCCAACTTTGACATCATCCCGCTGCTCTTTACACTTCATTCTCTTGCAGGGACTGATTACATTGAGGGGATTATCTCTGCTGCCTGCCCTGCTCAAAGCACTAAATGGCTGCCAACTTTGGCTAATGGCCAAGAGGAACCTCAGGCATTTAATCAATTTCAAAGCTTTTTATTGCAAATATTCCAGCAAGAGCTGGTTCCCATTATAAACAACCTATGGAGTGGAAATGAAGAGAACTGTTCTCCCCTCCCCTGGGAAATGGCAATGCAGCCCAGCCCTGCCTTTCCAAGGGGAGGGAGCCCTGCTGGGCCCGAGGCACAGAGATCTGGGTGGGAACAAAGGCACTGGAGTAAATAAATGAGTGGCACGTGTGGAAGACGAGGAGCACTCCACACCTGAGGCCCCCGTTGCAGAATTACCCATGCAAAACCCTGCAAGTGCCCAGCTACTGACTAATTACCTGATTTGCACAGCAATCTGAGCTGGGCCCTTCGCAGGGATCGCAGGGCCATTCCAGGGGATGGATGGGAGCATTCCCACTCCAGGGATTGGGAATGTTCCTGCCCGCTGCAGGAGGGGAATGACCTGACCACCAGGTGCTCAGCTTCCCAAAGTGTCCCAGAAGTTCAGTGCTACAGCATCCAGGAGAGGCAGGGGAGAGCAAACCTGTCCTGGCAGGAGCCAGCACATCCCTGGGGTGGGCTCTGCATCCTGCTGGGGCTGCGGGGGTCTCAGCCAGCCCCTGCTGGAGAGACTGCCCCATAAAAAAACCCATAAAACACCCAAAGAACACCTCATAAAACACCCATAGAACACCCAAAAACACCCCATAGAACAGCCCAAAAACACCTCATAGAACACCTCATAAACACCCATAGAACACCCAATAAACACCCCAAAAACACCTCATAGAACACCTCATAGAACACCCAATAAACACCCACAGAACATCCATAGAACACCCAATAAACACCCCATAGAACACCGCATAGAACACCTCATAAACACCCCATAAACACCTCATAGAACACCCCAAAAACACCTCATAGAACATCCCATAAACACCCACAGAACACCCAATAAACACCTCAAAGAACACCCAATAAACAGTCATAGAACGCCCCCAAAACACCCCAAAAATCACCTCATAGAACACCTCATAAACACCCATAGAACACCCAATAAATACCCCATAACACTCATAAACACCTCATAGAACACCCCATAAACACCTATAAACACCCCATAAACACCTCATAGAACACCACATAAACACTCATAGAACGCCCCCAAAACACCCCAAAAATCACCTCATAGAACACCTCATAAACACCCATAGAACACCCAATAAATACCCCATAAACACCCATAAACACCTCATAGAACACCCAATAAACACCTATAAACACCCCAAAATCACCTCATAGAACACCCCATAAACACCTCATAGAACACCCCATAAACACCCCAAAATCACCTCATAGAACACTCCATAAACACCCCATAAACACCTATAAACACCCATAAACACCTCATAGAACACCCCATAAACCCCCCATAAACAGCCCATATGGGGTGGTGCTCACAGGGGTCCCAGGAGGAGGGAAGAGATGAGAATGTTGACTCCATGTTTAGAAGGCTGATTTGTTATTTTATGACACATGTTAAACCTTTACTAAAAGGAGAGAAGGAAGGATTTCATCAGAAGGCTTGCAAGCAGAGGAAAAAGGATGGAATGAGAATAAAATCTTGAGACTGACCAGAGAGTCCGAGCCAGCTGGACTGGGATTGATCATTAATTAAAAACAACCACAGAGACCAATCCCAGATTCCCCTGTTGCATCCCACAGCAGCAGGTAGGAATTGTTTACAGTTTGCTCCTGAGGCCTCTCAGCTTCTCAGGAGAAAAAATCCTAAAGAAAGGAATTTTCATAAAACATGTCTGTGACACCCCATAGAGCACCCACAGAGCACCCCAGCCCCTCGCACACCCGGACCAAACCAGGTGTGCTCAGTGCACAAGGAGACAGGTAACCCCTGCAGGGACAGCAGGGGACAGCAGGGGACAGCACGGGACAGGAGGAGACAGCAGGGGACAGCAGGGGACAGCAGGGGACAGCACGGGACAGGAGGAGACAGCAGGGGACAGCAGGGGACAGCAGGGGACAGGAGGGGACAGCAGGGGACAGCAGGGGACAGCAGGGGAGAGGAGGGGACAGCAGGGGACAGCAGGGCTCGCAGGTTCCGTGGGGTGGTGGCACCTGAGCAGAACCTGGGCTGGCTGAGTCCCTGCAACTCTTTTCCAACGGCCTCAATAGTTCTGGGCTTCTCTTTTTTGGAGCCTTCCTGAGCCAAGTCCCTGTGGGAATCCACAGGTTCCAGAGCACGCTTCCCAACACCTGGAAATGCTCCCAGCCAGCCTGGCCCCGGCAGGAGAGCGAATCCCAGAATCCCAGAATCCCAGAATCCCAAAATCCCAGAATCCCAGGGCTGTGAAAGCTGGGAAGGTCTCTGGGATCCTCAAGTGCAGGGTTTGTCTGCACGCCCCCACACCCACAGGGACACCACAGAGAGCCACTGCCACACATTTTCTGAGCACTGCAGGGACAGTGACCCCCACTGCCCTGGGCAGCCCCTTCCAACAGAAACAGCAATAACTTTATTTTTATTTATTTCTAAACCCCTGCACTCGTTCCTGTTGAGCTCCCAGGAACCAAAGCAGCTCCCTTGGGGAGGTCTGATTTTCTGTTCCATTAGATTTCCCTTGATTTAATTTTGTCTCACCAAACAGATCACAGTGACAAACACGTGCACAAACTGCATTCCAGGAGATTTTTTTTCCCCCTGCCATAATTAATTCACTCTATGACACATAAAAGATAACCAGCACTGAGAAGGGAGTGCTGTTGACCACAAGCAAACCAAGAGTTACACCTAAAAATGCAACTAAAAATATATATCAGGAAAAAATGCATCAGGAAAAGCTAAACAGGTCACTCAGGGAATGCTGTGTGAAACTGACTCCTTGCAAATGGATCTCTTTTGGAGAACAGAAGCAGAAATTCCTGCCCCAGAGGAATATTCTGCTCCCAGCCCCACTGGGAAGCTGGGCCAGGGAGCTGGTGTGTGGGAATAGCCACGGACAGCTCCAGAGCCTGGCAGTGGGCAGGGACCTTTCCTGTAATTCCTATTAATTATTAATTATTTATTGGTCTCCTCCACACGGCGTGCAATGGAAACTCTCTGGAGTGCTGACCCTGGACCTATGGATCTGCCAGGTGCCCAGGGCTGTGCCTGGAACAAATCCCTGTCCTGCTCCAGCCTGGGCTGTCCATGGAACAAATCCCTGCCCTGCTCCAGCCTGGGCTGTGCATGGAACAAATCCCTGCCCTGCTCCAGCCTGGGCTGTCCATGGAACAAATCCCTGCCCTGCTCCAGCCTGGGCTGTCCATGGAACAAATCCCTGCCCTGCTCCAGCCTGGGCTGTCCCTGGAACAAATCCCTGTCCTGCCCTGCTCCCCTCCCCAGCCTTTCCCTTTCCCCCAGGAAATCTCCTGCCCAAGGAAGAGCCAGGCTTTGATCGATCCAGGCCCAGCTGTCAATAAATTCATTTTCTGTGAGCAGGAGCAGCGTTGTGCCCAGCTCCAGGGCTGGGATGACAAAGCTCTGCCTGGGTTCCAGGGCCAGTGATGGATGAGGGCTCAGCCCCCAGCCCCTTCTGCTCACGGATGCGTTTATTGATCCGGAAAAATTACTCAGCCCGAATTTCCCTGTGCTGCTCTCCAGCCCTGAGGTTTATAGCACAAAGCACCACAGCACTCCAAGAGGAGTAAATCTTTGCAGCCAGTACTCTGACAACTGCAGCTTCTCCCAGGGGCACTGGGGCCATAATTAAAAATTCACAGCAATAAAAAAAGAGAGGGTGGATGTGACCCTGCCTCAGCTGGCACGAGATGAGGCTGTTCCCTGCCACCAAACAGGAGAGGCCACTATTTGTACAACGATTCAGCTGTGGAAAGAAGCAAGCGCCACCTGAGTGATAATGACAGAAATTCCATTTCCTGCTCTGAACTGCCCAAGTGCCCCCAGTGTCTGTCTGTCTGTCTGTCTGTCTGTCTGTCTGTCTGTCTGTCTGTCTGTCTGTCCAGGTGGGCTCTGGAATGCTTTGTCTGCTCTGGGCCTGTCAGGGGGATCTGCTCCTTCCCCTCACAAACCAACCCTCTGAACCCCCCAGCAATCTGCCTACTTGCAATTCATATTTTAGTGCATTGAAAGTCTGCCCCCGAATGTCTGGGGCTGAGGAGATTTTCAAGATTTCTTCTGCCATTCATTTGTTGTCCTTCAATAATAATTTGCATCCCCAGTGAAGCTGACAGCTGTCAGCAGGAACAAACCTTTCCACCTGCAACCATCCCATGAATTTGGAGCTGACACTCTTGGACTCAGGAAGAAAAAAGCTCTTCAGTTGTGGGTTTGGGGTTTGTTTCAAGGAATGCATAATGAGACAAGAATTCTAGCCAAGCTTTCTCCGTTAATGCTGGAAGAGTGACTGGAATAGGAAATCTCTGCACCACCCAGGGAATTGCAGGGAATGGCACCTGGATTCAAAGGACAACATTTCCTCAGTCCCTAGCAGGAAGATTTTAGGTCCCATGTGGGTGAGATTCTTGGCAGGGTGAGCAGCCTCTCCACACACATTTTCCCTTTGGCTGTAGGTCCCTGGGCTGCTCTGACCACAGCAGAACTGATCCACACTGATTATGCCTCAATAAAACAGGAGGATTTTCCACCAGACTGCAATCACAGCAATTTCTCACACTTTGTTTCTCAAACTAACATTTAGTTTGCACCACTGTTTTATTTTTTAATGGAGTAGGAATAAAACATCTCAATCTTCTCAGGGCAAGCTACAAAAGCTGGAGTGAAAAGCACAGAAAAGGAACGAGGC